>NC_133201.1:20016297-20041297 GCF_958299795.1 Porites lutea
AGATCAAAAAACATTTTGGTGAAAGTTTTGAGTGGAATGTTTTCTCTAGAAAATGTAGCGCCTTGGAAACGGCGGACAAACCCAGTGGTGGGTATTTGTCGGAGATATTGGCTTTGCAATCGCCGGCATGGGTGCGAAAGGCATGCCAAAAAGGTGGGTAATTTTGACTTTCTATGCTTACTGTTAGTTTCGTGCACATCGGTACAACAGGAAATTGTAAAGAAGTGAAAGAAAAATTATTGGGCTTTGTTATGTATATAAATTAGCTTGTACCGCTGTGCACGGAAGCGGCAGTTGTGTTAAACGTGTGGACCGTTTTCGTACCAAATATCGACTTGCATCTTTGAAGTTCAGGGACCCTCTGGAAGTCTAGATCAGTGTATCCTCAAACATTCGAATTTTTATTTATTAAGCTTCGCTGGCATTTTATGCTCAGGTTAAAGTTTCTCGCCCCACAGTCCAACACAAGAGAAAATTGAAAGGTACAGCTGGTGGAGGGCCGTTTGAGCAACAGAATAATAATCATTATAATTATAATTAATAGGAAGACCGCTAAATCTAAATCAGCGCGTTTTCTCTTTAGAATGTGTGTCAAATGGGACACGATTTTGATCGATCGAAAGTGAAAAAAATAGTATTTTCCCTAGGGACCGTACATGCATTATGCGTGCACAAAGTTGTTTTTTTAAGTGAGAACAAAAATGGCCCTATCATGTTTGGCACCTTATATTACAATTTAAACTATTTCCTGAACGTTTGCTGGAAGTTATTCTGTACTTGTACTTAGACATCTTTTTTAATCAGCCATGGCATTAATGTTTTCAGGTGGATTGTTCCATAATAATTTTCCCCTCTGTATTTCACTTAGAATTCTTTGGATGTTAATCTATGTATACGTGTATGTTGTGCACAGTTAAGTTTGAATCTCAGCATAAATATTATTTTTTCTTTTATTTTTAGCATACATTGCCATACACAAAAAGAACAGAAAATTATTATAAATTAACTGCAATAATGACAGCCCTGAAAAGGGATGGTTATATCTCTGTAGAGCAATCCTTGGAGTTATTATTATTTTTTTACACCAGCATACTTGCCCTCTTTGGGTCACAGAAGATTGCTAGCATTGGGGGTTTACCTGTACTGTGTATTTATTAATTGTGATTGAGTACTTTTAAGTTTTATAATATGTATACGCATAATCAGTTCTTGTTTTGCCAAAAAATGCTTTCCAAAATATGGGTTTTCTTATTTACGATGTCAGCTAGAGCCAAAAATTGGCACATCATGCTGGTTAGTTTCAGCCGGTGAGAAATTTGGTACATCAGGTACAAACTTGTCCAGTTTTCAATTCCAAACCTTTGTCAAATTCATGGTTACATGACTGATGCATGCACAGCAAAACATTAATTTTTGACATTGTTTCATTTTCTTCAACAAAAGACCAATTTACATAACTTAAAAAAAGGGTAAGAAAATACATGTAACTTAAAAATAATATACATTTCCTTTCTTTAAGTTCCATCATGAGGTCACATAGTATTACATCTTTCTGATTGTTGAGTGTTGGATTTTTTTTTGTGCATGTATCAAATTCATCCATGAATTGGCTCACGGGAGGCAATGTCTATGATCGATAAGAGTGCAGTCAGACCCTTCAAAAGTATTATTGTACACTGTAGCCAGTTTCAAATAGTAAGTTGTTCATAATTAAATTTTTATACCATCTGGAATAAGATAAAAAGAACTGCTGGTAAATGAAGTTATAAGCACCACTTTATGAACAGCTCATTATTACAGACAGTTTTCTTTGTCCAGAGAGAACCCAAACAGTGTATTAGCTAAGAAATAATAATTTAGATGTACATGTAGTAACACTGTATTAGCTTATAAGATAGTTATCTTGAGGTGTAACTGTCGCATCCGACTCGCCTGACAAGCAAGCATTTGACACTGGCAATGTTAACGATCTCTGATTCAAATCCCTTGTAAAACGAATCATAAAGAAACAGGAACACAGGTTCTTACATCTTATGTTATTAACTACTACAGCATAAATGCAACTTAGAATTATTCCATAATACAGCATTTGAGTTCACTGTGTCCAGTCTTTGGGCCGTAGTAAAAGGGGACTGCTCTACAATGTACACTGTAGCTGTAAGCAAAGTACCAAGCTTTTTGAGAAAAATCCACTTTTCAGCATAAAACAACCAAATCTGGCTATTTAATGCAAAATCAGGTGAAAAAGTCAGCAAAAGGCGATTTGTAGGTTTTTTGATTAAGGGATAGGTAGCATGATGGTCATGGACCGCTTGCATGCGTATATCCAACAGTGTTTATTTACTGTGCAATATCAGGGCTGTCAAAAAGTTTTTAAGTAGCAGGCTCATAATAAAATAATAGTAGGCGGCTTTGGAACTTGCACCAAAGGATTTTGTTAGAGTCTCAGTAATGTCCCAGACCTTCCATGACATTGCACCGTTCTAATGTTTCACAGATCTAATTACTGTTTAAATATGCATTCAATGTGATTCAAACCTGGGAAAAACCTTACAGGAGTTTAAAGTTTGGAGTAAACTTTTAGTCTTCATGAAATTTTAGTTGGATCATGTTGATGAATGCAGTTGTGTAGGATATGCAGTTTCCTATTTATGATCTTCTGTCAGAATTATGAGAGAACTCTCAAATACAGATCTCATTCAAACATTATAGTTTCATTGTAATTATCATTTGTTTCTTTTCCTATAAACTTCTCATCAGGTCTACATTTTGCATGAATTTAATGTTACAGTGAAGTATTTTTCACTTTGTTTTTTTATATGAAGTTGAGTTTCTTCTTAGTTGTTGGCTAAGGCAGTGTTGAAGTAGTGACATGCTAACATACTTTATTGTTCATTTCTCTTCAGAAAAGATTGATTGATCCTGAATCAAACAAAGTGCAGCTTCACAAACAAGATTTTTGAAGAACAAATGTGTATTCAAGCAAAGTATATGTCCCTGACAGTGTCAATAAAATTTATTAATGGAAAGATCTGGGTTTTTACTCCTTTGTAGCACTTTTGACTACTCATCACTTTTCTAACCTATATAGTAACAAGATCATGTAGTATAATCAGTATTTTTTCCAACTAACATATTTGCAATCAAAGTTCTCTTCTTTTATATATAGTATTGCCCTAATTTTAAAAATTTCATTATCTTATTCAGATCAAGCACAGTAACCATTGAAAAGAAAAAAAGAAAAAAAAAACCTGCTCGGTCATAGACGGCTTTAAAGTTTTGATATTAAAATATCAATGAAAAGAACATGAATGCAGACACTACAGTTCATTTAGCTCATGTTCAAGCTTTTTTTATAAATTAGAAAGTCTAGCTTGCTGGAGAAGACATAATTTTGCTTTATCTTTTCGGTAAAAAAAGTAATAAAATAACTTCCAGGTGTTTAAGCAATTTCAAAGGACCCATGGTGTCTTATTTCTCTGCTGCATAGAGCTGTGAACAAAGGCCGTTCTTTCTAGTGACCCGGCTTTCATCTAAAATATTGTTGTCCTTCGTGATCGTGAAGAGTGCAAAGTTGAATCCGGTAAACCGGCCAAAACGCGAGCATCGCAGGGAACGAATCCCATAGGAATAGGTGAAAAAGGATAATAAAAAGTCTAGGCTATTCTAAAAATATCCGTATATGCATTTGCAACTCATATTAAGCCGCAATTTCACTTCTTTCCACAGGAATAAACAAATGATGAATGTATTGCCGCCATTTTGAATTTGGCAATGTCACGTGGTCGCGCGTCGACCAATCAGACAATTTTCGCCGGTGAATTCAGCGGTATTACCAAAACTAAAGCGCCTGCGCTACTTGAAGTGCGCGCTGACCGACGAAATTCTCCGTCTCATAGTGAACGGCTTTCCGTTGTTAGAGGTTTTCTTTCTTCATCGACGCTATCCAGTTACCGTTCAAAGCGTCAGTGATTTGCTCTTTCACTGTCCGAGTGTCACGTGCTTGGATATTTCATCTATTCTATTGGCGTTTGTTTATTTTGAGACCTTTTTACGCCGTATGCCCCGGCTTCAACTGTTAAGCTTTGCAGGCAACGAACTCTTGGGGACAGAAAACATTATACTTTCGCTTGCAAGAAATTGTATTGACTTACAAGTGATATGTGTTAATTATTTTCACTCGACAGATAACTTCGAAATCGAGCGCTCCTTTGTTTTTTTGCTTCAAAGATGCCGTAAGCTCAAGGAAGTTATTTTAAACGGTTTGTTCGTGAACAATTTAGTTGTTTCTATACGGAGCTTAGGGTATTATGTGTGCGATAGAGACGACATATTGGTAGCAGAAAATAAACACTTTTTTCTTCCCGGACCTCAAAACATTCTTGATAATGTCAAGTTATAGGATTATACAATACTGTTACATAACACATAGATTGAGATTGTCATAGGTGGGGCTTGTTCACCAGTATATGAAAGAACAATAAAATAAGATAACAAAACACTCCTGATTCCGCTGAATTTTAGGTGTGAAGTAAAATGTTCCCATTTATAGTAAAAGAAAGGAAATAGCCGTCACATTTACATATTTGCTTTTTAACACTGTGAGCTTTCGCATTTTTATACAAACTTCACGTTTCGTTTGCTAGTCATGATTTCTTAAAAGTGATCTAAAGTGACAGTTACAGGTTATGACGAGACTATTAATTTTATACAAAAGTTTGCAAGGGGTCTGGAAATTAGATTAAGAATTCCAAATTCTTAACAGTAATGAATTCAAAAGGAAGCAGCTAATAAAACATCAGCTTTCCACTGCTGATGTTGACATTAAGAGCTGGGTTAAGATCTTGCGTAAACGATGTTTCATTTTATCTTGCAATAGTCCGGGAGCTAGGGCCTTTTTGCACAACCCAGAGGACAGAAAAGGTTTGACGATGGATTTTGATAGATTACAGCATCCTCTTGTTGGCTAAGTAGTTCGTGGTTTCAAATTGTGGTACACGTTTTGAGTTATAGCTATGTTTTTAACAGCCGTCGACAGTAAAAATAAATTTATCATGAAAAAGAGGCTGAAAGTTCAAGCCAAATAAATTATCAGAAACGCACTCCACAAGAAAAGCAACATGCTGATATATCTCCTTCAGAGACGTCTCCAAGATATACATTTAACAAAACCACCGCCGTTTTAGTCATAGCGAGCGATATAAGAAATATGTTCTTCTATAAACTAGAAGCTAAAATACCGTTTCTACGACTACAATCATATGAGTCCTTATTATCACATCTGATGAATTCTACTGACTATTTTATTAACATCCAATTAATTTCATTTATATCAACTTGCTTTGAATTGAGAGACAAACTTATCTCCGGAATAATTAATCCTACTGATGATTAGAAATAAGCAATGATTAATACGTTTCAAATTATTTTAAATATTTAATTTACAAGGAGTCAATGATTAATTTCAAGTAGCTTTTGCATACAGTAATACTTTGTTATGGTCATGCAAATAAAGCTTATTGTTACCGGGGCCTAGCCGAAGGCTGGCACCAGTCATAAAATGCAACGCGTTTCTGTGTTTTCAAAGTTACATTGTTAGGGATATATCGCTGACTGAGGTATATCGCTGGCTCGTTACTTTTGGGAGTGTTCGCTGAGATCTAACGCTGGTTCAGAAATTTGAAGTAGGGAGCAACAACTGTAAGCATGTAAATATTAATTCGATTAGTTTGCACACGGAATGGTTTAATGCGACTATATTTACCACTTATTAATAAATGAGATCCCTGTCTATTGCAAAATATTGTTACAGTATTCATCCTAGCGATGACAAAGCTTGGTCGACGTAGAACTGTGTACGCTACGACAAAGCAAAAATCTTAAAAACTTGCATGCGCCAAGCTTTGTTTATGCGTTTCAATACCTTACAATTCGCACCCCCTACGGGAAACTTCGTCAAATATTTTCCGACAAATAATTAAAACTCATTAGGAGGAAGTCTATCACTGCTTTGACTCATGAAGCAACAAAACAAAATATTTTCAAATAACCTTTGTCACGCAATATTTACGTTAGCGAGATGCGCAAATTCTCAACTGTTCAAAATGCGGGAATCCCTCACATTTTGTCTTTTCACATTATTCATTAGACGTTGATGCAGAATTTTTATGTTTTTCTCCTTGGTATTCTTAGCTACTTTGGATTCTTGTTGCTAAGAAATATCTTATTATTATGTAATCGATGTGAACACGTGAGAAAAACTGCGTAACTTGACAGCCTTTTTTATCTACTGTTCTGGAGTTTTAATTACATGTGACCTTTGCTGCAACGCAGTCATTCGTTCTAACACAATCGCCATGCGAACAAATTACTTTTTCCCTCCTCCTCCTCCCCTTGCCCTTTCCTCTTTCCTTATTTGCATTAAACCATTGCTAGGGCGTTTTTATGCCCTCACCTTTACTGGACATAATTGTTTACCTTTGTGGTTTAGAAGTATATTGAAATAATTCAAAGAAAATTAATTACGCATTAAATAGGCTTAGGGCGAAATATTAATTCGATTAGTTTTGGAACGGAATGGTTAATGCGACTATATTTGCTACTTATCAATAAATGACATCCCTGTGTATTGAAAAATATTGTTACAGTATTCATCCTAACGATGACAAAGCTTAGTCGCTGTTGAACTGTGTACACTACGACAAAACAAAAATCTTAACTTATTAAACTTGCATGCGCGAAACTTTGTTTGTACGTTTCAATACCTTACAATTCGCACTCCCTACAGGAAACTTCGTCAAATATTGGCCGACAAATAATTAAGACTCATTACAAGAAAGTCTATCACTGCTTTAACTAATGAAAAACCAAAAAAGACTGTTTCACATAACCTTTGTCACGCAATATTTACGTTAGCGACATGCGAAAACTCTCAACTGTTCAAAATGGGGGATTCCCTAACATTTTCTCTTTTCACATTATTCATTACACCTTGTTTCCATCTCTAAAGAATATTTGCAAAAAAAAGATTTTCATGTCGCCCGACAAACTTGTTGATGAAAACGACCCTTCCACGTGGGTTGCCAAGACAAAAGTGGCCCCGGTAAAATTCACGAAGTGATTCTTGTTGTTGATGTGATGAATACCGTCCTGTTCTGGAGATGTGTCACAGTATCTGTCTTCAACGGGTGATAAAATGTTGAAGGTTTTTTATGGAGTATGCTGAGTGTTTTTCGTGTTTAACGATCCATTTTCAAACAAAAGGAACTTATTTCTTTCAAATTCCATTTATTTACAAAAAATCCAGGGCTAAGCTAAGAAAAAAGGAGCCGTTGGTAAGAGATTAAGGGAAGATAATAGCCACCTTTCAAACCAAAGTTTTCACAATATCACTGAAACTATGTAACGTGTTTTCCAATACTACATTTTCTTCAGGACACCCCGGAACTTCCTACTAAGGGGTCGGAACTCCCCTGGAACACTCTTAATGACAAACATTAGCAAAATATTAAAATATATATACTTTTAAAAATACCCTTTCATATCCTTATCCTTTTAAAAATATCAATAAATAGGAATCAATAAATATGTTCTATGTAACCAACTGGAAAACGAAAATTAAGAACCGTAAATTCGTCAAAGATTTCAAAAAAAGTAGTGTATAGCATTTACGGATATTTACTACTTTCTATTACTCCCATGTTTGAGTTATAGTATTTTCATAATAATGTTCGTGATCGAGGAGTATCCCTTATAAAATTCATTTATTCCTTCTTAACTATTTCAGTAGCGGCTCTTTCAGCTATATTTCAGACAAACTTTTAAAGAAGGATAGTAAATAACGGACTACTTTCTTAAATCTTCAGGTCAGAAATCATTGCGTGAATTCGTCAATCTGATCCAATATCCATTTTCCAGTTACAGATAAGACATATAAAATTTTTCTTCAAGTTTGTGTGTCGCTTCTCTCACAAACTTGAAGCAAAATGTCAAGTCAATACGGGAAAATACCTCTCCTGTCAATGATGAGGTAACAAAACAAAAAAAAAACATATTTATCGATAATTATTGTTCCTTGATGATATTTTAGTTTTGTTGGTTATGTAGTTTTTTTCCCATTTTTTTGTAATAAAGGGTCAGGGTGTTCTGGGGGGAATCCGGCCCGTCAGGGGTGTTCCTGGGTGTGCCGGGGTGTCCTAGGGCCCGTTTCTCGAAAAGCCCGGAAACTTTTCGGGCCCGAAGGCAAATTTTAAAATCAAAACTTGTTGAATAGTAGCACAGTTCCTGGCTCACAAACCAGTCAATTTTGCTTTGTTAACTGATAGTTTCATTGTGTCATTGTTAAAATTCTTGAAGCTTTGATCTTGAATGTAAATACAGCAAACATAAAATAGCTCTCCGAGCCCAAAAAGCTCCCGGGCAGGCTTTTCGCCAGACATTGAAAACTGGCCGTCCAGAAGGCATTTTTTCCCATAGAATTATAAAATATTAAGTGAATTTTCCTTGTATTTCTACCAAAATGGGCGTCCATAGGACGGCTGGACACCCTTCTGGCTAAAACCTTGCTCCCGGGACTTTTGAGAAACAGGCCTCCTGGTTTTGCAGACAACCAACGTTTGTAGGACGTTTGTATGTTGGAGTCGTGTTCGTGCACCCCCCCCCCCCCCCGCCCCCCATCCCACATGCAATCGTCTGTTATTTTTCATGATTTTGTTAAGCAATAGCTTCTCTCGCTTTTAACGTACCATCTTTAATAACTTTCCTAATTTGAAGGCGCTCTTTCCAGCAGTGTTAATGGATATTCACTGACTGGTTTTTATTAAAACCATCCTCGGAGACCCAGGGGCAGTCAGTCAGTTTTCAAGCACAGGCGGAAGAGCCCCTGGGTACCGACTCTCACCGGACCATTTCCAAACGGTCAAGTGAATGCTGGCTCCTGATTGGGCACAAAAAATGCTTTGTATTATTGTGCCCAATCGGCGAACAGTTTCTCGTGAGTTCTTTTCGTGAGTTCGTACACGATGGGTATTATGTCGCCACAGTTGCCAGGTTCGTTCACCAAGCTTGTGCGTACAAGGGAAACTTCCATTTTCTACTTTCCTAACCAGAAACGAAGGACCTACCGATGAGTCGAAAAACGTTTCGGATGCTATCAGCAGGAACAATTCATTTTGCACTGAGAAAATTCTGTTTCTGACGGATCACAATGTATCGTAAATAATCAGATAATAGGAAGTTTAAGATGCGGCGGCGACGAGATAATAAAAAAGCAATAGCTTGACAAGGCAAAACAACAACTTTGCACGTGCATCACGCATTTTGCAGATTTCTTTGCCGTCACTGCACGACTACCACGTGAAGATGCCTAATTTCAGGTTTTGTGAAGGAGGTAAACAAACAATGACAAAATTTTCTTTCTCTTTATGAACTTGGATATGGTTGATAGAAAATCAGCTCCAGAAGAGTTCGCTTGCATTTGACAAAGTAAGCGAGTTCGGATAATCACGATAGAGACTTGAAAAATGTGAATTCACTTTTCATGCGACGTTTTCGTGGCTGTCAGCTGTCGTGGAATCTTAAACTCCTTAAGATTTACCAAGGCATGATCGATGCAAGTGTGAATACCTGTTGTAAGCTCAAGCTTATATTTTTGGAAAAGCGTCTTTAGTTTTCGGGTAGACAGTCTTTACACTAGAGCCTAAATAAGCTAAGAAATATTTCAAGACAAGTAAGTTTTAATTACTTCAAGTAAAATAAAGCTTCACACACAACCGATTCTTTTTTACTTCAGGTTATTTTCCCACGCAACAAAATTAAGATTGATTGACATGTCTCGCCTTTCTCAAAGCTCAAGAAACCGCAAAACCGCAAGTCAGCTAAGTAGGTCATAAGGATGGTTTTCAAGTCGCTTGAAACTTTCTTGAACCGTTTCAACTTTCCGACTTTAATGAGATGCAAATCAAAGTTACTTGAGATTTTAATTAGGCCTTCACACACGAATTTTTGGTTAAGTAAAACTTAGCGGCTCTTAAGTCTTACTTAACAGCCTAGTGTAAAGACAACCAACCAGTATTTTGAAATAAAGTGTTTATATCAAACTGAAAGTTTCCTGACTGCGTGCATTTGTTTGGTGCATAAGCCAGACAAGCCGTGATCGAGTCAATAGCTGTCGCGTCGTGTACGAACTGACGAAAAGAACTCAGGAGATGCTGTTCCCCGATTGGGCACAATAATACAAAGCATTTTTTGTGCCCAATCAGGAGCCAGCATTCACTTGACCGTTTGGAAATGGTCCGGTGAGAGTCGGTACCCAGGGGCTCTTCCGCCTGTGCTTGAAAACTGACTGACTGCCCCTGGGTCTCCGAGGATGTATTAAAACGTGTAGTGGTTTGAAACCGACAATCTTGTTCGAGTACCACGCCCTCAGATCAACTCCATTTAACCCTAGGGTTTAGGGTTCAATGTGAAAATGGTTACAATGATCTCCTCGATGGCACTAGATTTTTGCCTCTCCTCCCACCAACCCCGACCCCACCCTCCTCCGGAGAGCTTATTGAATCATTGAGGTAGGTACTTCATGTATGGGGACATATATTGTACCGCTTTTACCTAATTAACTTATAACTTCACTCTTTCTGCTTGGTTCCTTGTTGCCTTAAAGCTTTGTTCTCTGTTAACTTGTTGCTCTGTTTCCTTGTTTCCTAGTTACTCTGTTTCCTTGTTTCCATGTTACCTAGTTACTCTGTTACCTTGTTACTCTGTTACCTTGTTACCTTGTTACCTTGTTACTCTGTTACTCTGTTACCTTGATACCTTGGTACCTTGTTACTCTGTCACCTTGTTACCTTGTTACTCTGTTACCTTGTTATCTTGTTACTCTGTTACCTTGTTACCTTGTTACTTTGTTACCTTGTTACTCTGTTACCTTATTACCTTGTTACTTTGTTACTCTGTTACCTTGTTACCTTGTTACTTTGTTCCCTTGTTACTCTGTTACCTTGTTACCTTGTTACCTTATTACCTTGTTACCTTGTTACTCTGTTACCTTGTTACCTTGTTACTCTGTTACTCTGTTACCTTGTTACCTTGTTACTCTGTTACCTTGTTACCTTGTTACTCTGTTATCTTGTAACCTTGTTACCTTGTTACTTTGTTACCTTGTTACTCTGTTACCTTGTTACCTTGTTACTCTGTTACCTTGTTTCCTTGTTACTCTGTTACCTTGTTACCTTGTTACTTTGTTCCCTTGTTACTCTGTTGCTCTGTTACGTTGTTACCTTGTTACTCTGTTACCTTGTTACTCTGTTACCTTGTTACCTTGTTAGTCTGTTACCTTGTTACCTTGTTACTCTGTTACCTTGTTACCTTGTTACTCTGTTACCTTGTTACTCTGTTACTTTGTTACCTTGTTTCCTTGTTACTCTGTTACCTTGTTACCTTGTTACCTTGTTACTCTGTTACCTTGCTACCTTGTTACCTTGTTACTCTGTTACTCTGTTACCTTGTTACCTTGTTACTCTGTTACTCTGTTACCTTGTTACCTTGTTACTCTGTTACCTTGTTATCTTGTTACTCTGTTACCTTGTAACCTTGTTACCTTCTTACTCTGTTACCTTCTTACTCTGTTACTCTGTTACCTTGTTACCTTGTTACTCTGTTACCTTGTTACCTTGTAACCTTGTTACCTTGAAACCTTGTTACCTTGTTACTCTGTTATCTTGTTACTCTGTTACCTTGTTACTCTGTTACCTTGTTTCCTTGTTACTCTGTTACCTTGTTACCTTGTTACTTTGTTCCCTTGTTACTCTGTTACTCTGTTACCTTGTTACCTTGTTACTCTGTTACCTTGTTACTCTGTTACCTTGTTACCTTGTTACCTTGTTACCTTGTTACCTTGTTAGTCTGTTACCTTGTTACCTTGTTACTCTGTTACCTTGTTACCTTGTTACTCTGTTACCTTGTTTCCTTGTTACTCTGTTACCTTGTTACCTTGTTACTTTGTTCCCTTGTTACTCTGTTACTCTGTTACCTTGTTACCTTGTTACTCTGTTGCCTTGTTACTCTGTTACCTTGTTACCTTGTTACCTTGTTACTCTGTTACCTTGTTACCTTGTTACTTTGTTCCCTTGTTACTCTGTTACCTTGTTATCTTCTTACTCTGTTACCTTGTAACCTTGTTACCTTGTTACTCTGTTACCTTGTTACTCTGTTACTCTGTTACCTTGTTACCTTGTTACTCTGTTACCTTGTTACTCTGTTACTCTGTTACCTTGTTACCTTGTTACTCTGTTACCTTGTTACCTTGTTACTTTGTTACTTTGTTCCCTTGTTACTCTGTTGCTCTGTTACCTTGTTACCTTGTTACTCTGTTACCTTGTAACCTTGTTACTCTGTTACCTTGTTACTCTGTTACTCTGTTACCTTGTTATCTTGTTACTCTGTTACCTTGTAACCTTGTTACTCTGTTACTCTGTTACCTTGCTACTCTGTTACCTTGTTACCTTGTAACCTTGTTACCTTGTTACTCTGTTACCTTGTTACTCTGTTACCTTGTTACCTTGTTACTCTGCTACCTTGTTACTTTGTTCCCTTGTTACTCTGTTACTCTGTTACCTTGTTATCTTGTTACTCTGTTACCTTGTAACCTTGTTACATTGTTACTCTGTTACCTTGTTACTCTGTTACCTTGTTATCTTGTTACTCTGTTACCTTGTAACCTTGTTACCTTGTTACTCTGTTACCTTGTTACCTTGTTGCCTTGTTACTCTGTTACCTTGTTACCTTGTTACTTTGTTACCTTGTTACTCTGTTACCTTGTTACCCTGTTACCTTGTTACCCTGTTACCTTGTTACTCTGTTACCTTGTAACCTTGTTACCTTGTTACTCTGTTACCTTGTTACCTTGTTACTTTGTTACTTTGTTACTTTGTTACTTTGTTGCTCTGTTACTCTGTTACCTTGTTATCTTGTTACTCTGTTACCTTGTTACGCTGTTACCTTGTTACTCTGTTACCTTGTTACGTTGTTACTCTGTTACATTTTTACCCTGTTACCTTGTTACTCTGTTACCTTGTTACCGTGTTACTCTGTTACCTTATTACCTCGTTACTTTGTTACTCTGTTACTCTGTTACCTTGTTACGTTGTTACTCGCTTACATTTTTACCCTGTTACCTTGTTACCTTGTTACTCTGTTACCTTGTTACCCTGTTACTCTGTTACCTTGTTACGTTGTTACTCTGTTACATTTTTACCCTGTTACCTTGTTACTATGTTACCGTGTTACCTTGTTTCTCTGTTGCCTTGTTACCTTGCTACTCCCTTACCTTGTTACCGTGTTACTCTGTTACCTTGTTCCCTTGTTACTTTGTTAATCTGTTAGTCTGTTACCTTGTTACTCTGTTTCCTTGTTACCTTCGTTTTACCTCGTTAGTCTGTTACCTTGTTACTTCGTTACCTTGTTACTCTGTTACCTATTACCTCACTATATCTAGGAATGTGTGTAGACTTAATTCGTCACATGCACACTTGTCAGAGTTAAAGCGCACTTGCTATTGAGATGCCTAGGACGCCGTGATCAGTCAGTACCAGATTGTGGTAATGTTTAACTTCCCCTGCGGCCTTGTTTGACGGTTTGTATGGTATGGTGTGGCAGTGCGTAAAGAACTATAAAAGAAAAAAAAATGCGATATATATGTCCAGGAACGATCTTGTTAGCAAATTCTCTCCGCAATTTTTGCAAAGAAAATAATTCACCGAAAATGAGCATGAGTAGAAAAACCAATGAAACAAAATTCTAGACTTAGAAAAAAATCGCAAAAGTAACAAGGATTTTTCCTGCTACCTAAAAACACTGAAAAGGTAAGAAATATCGCAAAAATAGCAAGAATGACAAATTTAAAAAATTCTAGACTTACAAAGAAAAATGGTTAAGAAGGGCCTTCAAAAGCCCTTAAATGTCGCAAAAATCGCAAAACTAACAAGGATTTTTCTTGCTATGTGACGTGAAGAGATTGAGTACTTGAAATACCGCAAAAGCAAGAATAAACAATTTAAATTAATTCTAGACTTAGAGAGAGAAAAGGCCAAGAATGTGAATTCTTTTCACAAATTCTTTTTTTTTTCGATTTATGGGAAAATTTGAGGCCTTCTCGTGGCCCTTCATTGTCTTAATCTTTTCACATATATAGACAAAGATCTTTTTGGTTTCTTTACTGATTGTCTTTAGTACTCAATCGTTTGCAAAAATCTGTTCAAAAGCCGCTTCACGTGCAGTCGGTAGCGTAGTCTATAATCATTTCTGAAACCTCAAATAATATTGTGCACGTTAAGGACTAACTGCCAAGAATTACACTCTCCCCGACAACCATGTTCGTTTTGATTATACTGTGTTTGTGTTGCTATACCAAAAGTATTCGTCTTGGCAAACAAGAAGAAAGTGTACTAAAAGGAAACGTTACGGGAGTCTGAGAGCGCTCCAGAAAATGGTCGTTACGACCACGTCATTGAAATGCCACATACAGCTTCAAAGCTAATACAAAAGATTTTTATTTGGTGCCCAATAAGGCACAGTGGATTAACCATTGAATGCCTAGTGCATAATTGTCCTCTCAAAATAGGAATGTGGACAGACGTGTTGTATGGTCTACGCACAGACCCAAGAAACCCAAGGCTTATTTATGATTTAAACGGCAATCTCCTTCTCGTGCAAGCGTTTTATGAATGCAGCTATCGACTAGATGGACATAGCAAAAATGGACATCGCTATCTATCTGCGTCAAATGAAATATTGCAGCTTCTACCGCCCGGCATATCGCGAGGATTTCCAATTATTTTGCGGCAGCGGTGTGGATTCACTTTGCATTTGTATGACTATGTTATATCCGGAATCTATCAAGGCCAAAATTTCATGGAACTGTCAGAGGGAATTGCGGGAATGAACTTCATACAATTAATGCGAAACAACCCAGATAGCGTTAATGTCAAAGATGAATTTGAAAGAAGTGTATTTTGCTCGTACCCCAGCAACGACAACTTAATTGATTTGTTTCTACAACAATTTCAAATGACAAAGGGACACTACGAAAAAGACATGTTTAGTCACACTGGCACAGTGCTTTCATGTGACCACACGTTCAGAACCAGTAAACACATTGGTGTCACTCGCGAGGATGGCAAGTTTTTCAAACGATTTGAAAACGTGTTTCTTGCACTAAATGAATATGGAGAAGTTTTGACATGGCGATTTACAAAGTCAACATCATCTTTGGAAATCGAGGACTTGCTAAAAGAGTTAAAAATCAGATTTGACAAAGCAGGGATTACATTAAAAATGGTTGTAGTGGACGATTGTTGTCATGTTGCAAACTTGTACGAGCGAATTTTTCCGGGAGTGAAGGTCAAACTTGATTTATTTCATGCATGCATGAGAATAGTACAAACCTTTCCCAAAAGTGACAGTCAGCATAAAAAATTTTCAGGTGAGGTGTCTATGATTTTCCGCCGGGATGATGATCTCAACGACGAACGTTCAATGAGTACGCCGTGTCCGGAAGAAATTGAGGCTATCATGGAAAGGCTACTCTTGGTATGGCAAGAAAAGTTAAACGGAGAAACTATACATCAAATAGACAATCTGCGCAAACATGTGCGAAAGGGCTGTCTTTCGGATATTTCCGAAGGATGTGGCACAGAGATGAATGAAAGACTTCACAGGCACCTCAACAGATCTCTTCTGTGTGGAGTCTCAAAAATTGGACCTGAACTAGCAATAGCAGTGATGACGTGTGCATTATATGCATGGAACTGCGAAGGTAAAGGAAAAAGCATACACAATAAAAAGAACAACTCCAGTCGTACCAGTCGAGACCGTTAAACTGGACAACGATCCTGCACCTCTACACACAGCAACATATGAAACCAACGTCAGCATGGTCAACATCAGCAGTGACAGAAAAACGCTGTTGCAGTGTAATCATTCCATCAGTTCAAGTGCCTGGTGGGTCCACAAAAACAGTAGATGGTATTAAAACGGAAACAGTACTAAACCATATCATACAGAGAGTGCTATACTTACAAGAGTTCTTCACTTCGATCAAAGAAAGATGTAAAAACAAATCATTGGATCTGATAGCCTTTCTGTGGTCAACAGGTGCGACAATGGGTGATCTTATCGAGGGTGAATCAAAACTGAATGTCATGGGAATCGATCTCACTGCCCAACATAGCGATAACTTAGCAAGAAATCTTGCTGGTCTTAACCTTACGGTGGATAAAGTCATAAGAGACGGGAACTGTTTTTTTCAGGGCAGTCGCGATACAGACAAGAGAGAGTGAGGCAAGAGAGCGAATCCACTATACATACCCATCTTCCTATGGAAATTATTTTCAATCTATTTCTGTTTCTACGTCATGGACTATCAAGGCTTTGGTGGCAACGTTATCTCCTTTGTGCTGAATCGTTTGTCAAAGTGGCCGACACAACGTGTCAACACTTTTGTAAACTAGAAAACTAAATAGGGTTTCCTATATACACTATACAATTTTTTTTATTTTAAACCACTTTTTTCATTTTGATGTATACAGCTTTAGCAAGTACGTTGAGGAGCCCTAACCTCTCATAAGCTCCTGATAGTTTCTGTTAACTTTCCTCGCCACTTCCTTTTTTTGTCAGTCTAATTATCCTATACTAATATATAGATTTAGCCAGGGCTAAAAGCCAAGCTCTCGATAATATTTATAGTTTGTTGAAACAAATGCAATGTAATGCTAAGCGGCGGAGGTAACGCAGGAGAACGGTGAAAAACAACAATAGGTGTAATTAGCAAAAAAAAAACTTTGCACGTGCAGCACACTGTTTTTGTACATTTCTCTACCGTTGTCTTGCATGACTACAACGTGAAACTTCCAGAAACTTCTTAATTACACGTTTCATGGAGAAAACTGTCGTACGTTTCCTTGCTCACTTTTTTTCGTCACTTCCACTCATGTTCACCTTGCATTGGTGGCCGCTAGCATTTCTCATTTCCTTACCGCCGCCATAAAATCTTTATGTAGTTCTTCCAACAAAAAAATGTCTCCTTTGTTTTTTTATCTCTCGCTCTGGATCTCTGTCGCCCTTTTTCTCGTTGAGCCTCGCTGGCCTGCAGCGTACTTTCTATTTTTTTCTCTGTCTTTTTCTTGCTCTATATTCCAAATCTGTGGACATGACAGTTAATCTAAGCTCAGTACATTAGAAAACACGGATACAGAGAGAATTCCCGCTTTCCGTTTCCGTGTTCATTGAATCTTCAGTTGTCTCTGCTTCACAAGGCGCGGGTAGCTATACGATTTCTCGTCAAAAATAACATCGAGTTGCATTTGGGTTGCCATACCTGTTGATTGAGTTATAAACATTGGTATGCCTGTGGTGCGGACGAACGGTCGGTGTACGGTCACGTGACTTCCACATTTTCGCGGATGGGTAGTTTACCATATTTTCTTACCCATGGTGCTCTGCTTCGCGCCCTTCGCGCGAGAGCTCCGCTGTAACTAATTTATTTTCTTGTATTGTGTGGCAACTAAAATGACATAAATAAATAAAAGAATTCAAGATAGGGTATCAGAATAAGAGTTTTGGGTCAATTTCTTGTTTTACCCGTACAATTGATACGATGATATTGGCACTACTTTATCTAGTCTAAAACACGAGGTGCCGACAGAAAACACCGCAAGGGTATTCAACGGCTTCAAAAACGTTTGATGCAGATATGGCCACTCTGATTCTGGACTATTTTGGCCAAGAAACTGGATTGAAATTACGTAGCCGTGCTATTATCTATGATCTAGTATCAGATATGGACACATGTTGAACTTCTTTTATTATTCAGTAGTTTATTTATGAAATATTATTGGGTTAATTGTTGAAACACTCAGACTTCTTAGCTGTAAGTTAAACGTTTTAGCAGTATTTAATTTATATAATGGATTTGAATATTATGATGTCTTGCAAAGGTGTACAAATCATAACATTTTTATTGCAGTATTCTAGTGCCCCGCTACCCTTCAGTGTTTACGTAAATTTAATGTCAATTGTCCTTTGCAGCCGTTGTTTTTCAAATACGCTACTGAAGTGTTAACGTGCATTTGTTTTCTTCAGAATTTTCATCTTCTGGTGATTCTGTGAAACAGACAATGAAAGCCAAAAGATGCAACTGTGGAAAAAACCGACGAGGGACCAAAATTTCTTGTGTCTCTGACATCTGCCCCTGCAAAAAGAATGAAAGTCCTTGTACCCGTGATTGCCGATGTCATAATTGTAGAAATGTTGACCATATCAGCAACACAAGCGGAAGAGAAAATGGAATGGATGAAACTGCTTTCAACAAAGGTTATCGATGTGGACAAGGAAACAAATCTAAAGACGACGACCTAATGCAAGAGTCGTGTCGAGATGGCAGTCGAAAATCGAGATGTCCGTGTGTTGCAAGAGGTATTGGATGTACAAATCTTTGTAGGTGTATAAACTGTGCAAACATCATACAGGCTCGCGTCGCCCAAGTAACACCAATGAAGCAAAGAAAAAGCAAGAGAGAATTAGTTTCTCCCTACAAAAGGAAAAAAGGAAAGGAGTTTATGGAATTAGACCAAAAAGCATCTATCAGTTCAGGGACCTGGAGAAATCTAGAAACATTTTGTTTGATAGTATGCCGAGAGGTGCTGTTATCCCATAGCATTTCGGAGAATCCAGGAAATTTTAAATTGTTGTACAATTTCGTTGCCCAATCTGATAGCGTTAAGGCAATGTTACCACCCATTAGTGTCAAATCTACCTCACAAATTGCCCCAAAAATAGCATATTCCATGAAATTTAAAAAAGTCTGACAATAGACTAATCTTGTAACGGTGTAGTCAAGATACGTTCAAAATTTTAAGTGGCACTCCCTTTTATAGTTGCCGACATCACGAGGCAAAAAGCGATAGTGACAATCTCGACTGAATGAATCAGTGACCTTCAAACTATATATCGGTGTATTACGTATCGCACAGAGTTAAGTGTTTGTTTAATTTTAATTTTCAGTCGTGCCACTGTACGGAATCCAACTTATCTTGATACAACTGATATCGCCCATTGTATTATTCCTTATAGCCGCAAAAGTTACAATCAATTCAGATATAATATTTGGCATATAAGGTGATCCACAGTTAATGTAAAAAATGAAAACGGTGCTGAAAGAAAAAAGAGAAAAAACGATTTTGCTTTGATTTGCATAATGAAAAGTGATCAGATATCAGCTGCATTGCATAAACGTTAATGTTGGACGTAACAGATCTGACCTCGAGATCAGGTAAAGCCAAGAGTTGGCAGTTACGTCTGACGTTAGGGTTTGTACAACTGACCTCTGGAAGTCTCGAATAAACTTGAAGACTAAATCGGTAGATGGAGGAAACCAGGTTGGAGTTATCTGGTATTTAATGCAAAACTGAACTGATCTACATTAGTTACTCGATTTCCTCGTGTTGTGCGATTTTCAACGATTGTCTCGATAACAGATAAGGTATGATTAAAAAACGAATGCAATAAAACTTCAGCCTCACTTGTGTGGTATTGACTAAAAGTATCCAAACGTTATACCCGTTGTAGCACCCTACCCCGTTGTTAAGTCATTTTAAAAGGGCGCCTTAAGACTCAGCGTTTTATGCAAAATATATGATGGTAAAAATATTGCCCAGAAATTTCGCTTACATTTTTTAGAAAATTATGATAAAAGTATAACAGCCAAAAGAAACTATAAAAGGCTTCAGGTGCTATAGCATTGAGACACAGAGCCTTCGTCATTGACCAAGCGCTGTTTTCAAAAAAGGAAACTTTTGTTTGATTTCCGTCAAAGAGAAATAATGTACCAAATAAGGCTGATTGCTGCTAATTACCATAAACGAAAAACGAATTGTAATGCAAACCATTCAACCACGACCATACTCCAAAAGAACGCGTCCAATCGGGAAAAACCAATTGCGACTTGTCATACAAAAATAAACCACAATTTAGACAACTGGGTAACAGGGTGACAAGGTAACAAGGTAAAAAGGTAACAGAGTAACAAAGTAACAAGGCAATAGAGTAACAAGGTAACAAGGTAACAAGGTAACAGAGTAACAAGGTAACAGAGTAACAAGGTAACAAGGTAAAAAGGTAACAGAGTAACAAAGTAACAAGACAATAGAGTAACAAGGTAACAAGGTAACAAGGTCAGAGTAACAAGGTAACAAGGTAACAGAGTAACAAGGCAACAAGTTAACAAGGTAACAGCGTAACAAGGTAACAGAGTAACAAGGTAACAAGGTAACAGAGTAACAAGGTAAAAGAGTAACAAGGTAACACGTTAACAGAGTAACAAGATAATAAGGTAACAAGGTAAAAGAGTAACAAGGTAACAGAGTAACAAAGTAAGAAGGCAATAGAGTAACAACGTAACAAGGTCAGAGTAACAAGGTAACAAGGTAACAGAGAAACAAGGTAAAAAGTTAACAAGGTAACAGAGTAACAAGGTAACAAGGTAACAGAGTAACAAGGCAACACGGTAACAGAGTAACAAGGCAACACGGTAACAGTGTAACAAGGTAACAAGGTAACAAGGTAACAGAGTAACAAGGTAATAAGATACCAAGGTAAAAGAGTGACAAGGTAACAAGGTAACAGAGTAACAAGGTAACAAGGTAACAGAGTGACAAGGTAACAAGGTGACAAGGTAACAGAGTAACAAGGTAACAGAGTAACAAGGTAACAAGGTAACAAGGTAACAGAGTAACAAGGTAACAAGGTAACAGAGTAGCAAGGTAACAAGGTAACAGAGTAACAAGGTAACAAGGTAACAGAGTAACAAGGTAACAAGGTAACAGAGTAACATGGTAACAAGGTTACAGAGTAACAAGGTAACAAGGTAACAGAGTAACAAGGTAACAAGGTAACAAGGTAACAGAGTAACAAGGTAACAAGGTAACAGAGTAACAAGGTAACAAGGTAACAAGGTTACAAGGTAACAGAGTAACAAGGTAACAAGGTAACAGAGTAACAAGGTAACAAGGTAACAGAGTAACATGGTAACAAGGTAACAGAGTAACATGGTAACAAGGTAACAGGGTAACAAGGTAACAAGGTAACAGAGTAACAAGGTAACAAGGTAACAAGGTAACAGAGTAACAAGGTAACAAGGTAACAAGGTAATAAGGTGACAGAGTAACAAGGTAACAAGATAACAAAGTAACAAGGTAATAGAGTAACAAGGTACAAGGTAACAGAGTAACAAGGTAAGAAGGTAACAGAGTAACAAGGCAACAAGGTAACAGAGTAACAAGGTAACAAGGTAACAGAGTAACAAGGTAACAAGGTAACAGAGTAACAAGGTAACAAGGGAACAAGGTAACAGAGTAACAAGGTAACAAGGTAACAAGGTAACAGAGTAACAAAGTAACAAGGTAACAAGGTAACAGAGTAACAAGGTAACAAGGCAACAAGGTAACAGAGTAACAGAGAAAGAAGCTAACAAGGTAACAAGGTAACAGAGTAACAAGGTAACAAAGTAACAAGGTAACAGAGTAACAAGGTAATAAGGTAACAGAGTAACAAGGTAACAGAGTAACAAGGTAACAGGGTAACAGGGTAACAAGGTAAGAAGGTAACAGAGTAACAAGGTAACAAGGTAACAAGGTAACAGAGTAACAAGGTAACAGAGTAACAAGGTAACAGAGTAACAAGGTAACAAGGTAACAGAGTAACAAGGTAACAAGGTAACAGAGTAACAAGGTACAAGGTAACAGAGTAACAAGGTAACAAGGTAACAGAGTAACAAGGCAACAAGGTAACAAGGTAACAGAGTAACAAGGGAACAAGGTAACAGAGTAACAAGGTAACAAGGGAACAAGGTAACAGAGTAACAAGGTAACAAGGTAACAAGGTAACAAGGTAACAAGGTAACAGAGTAACAAGGTAACAAGGCAACAAGGTAACAGAGTAACAGAGAAAGAAGCTAACAAGGTAACAAGGTAACAGAGTAACAAGGTAACAAGGTAACAAGGTAACAGAGTAACAAGGTAATAAGGTAACAGAGTAACAAGGTAACAAGGTAACAGAGTAACAAGGTAACAGGGTAACAGGGTAACAAGGTAAGAAGGTAACAGAGTAACAAGGTAACAAGGTAACAAGGTAACAGAGTAACAAGGTAACAAGGTAACAGAGTAACAAGGTAACAGAGTAACAAGGTAACAGAGTAACAAGGTAACAAGGTAACAAGGTAACAGAGTAACAAGGTAACAAGGTAACAGAGTAACAAGGAAACAAGGTAACAAAGTAACAGAGTAACAAGGTAACAGAGTAACAAGGTAACAAGGTAACAGAGTAACAAGGTAACAAGGTAACAGAGTAACAAGGAAACAAGGTAACAGAGTAACAACGTAACAAGGTAACAAGGTAACAGAGTAACAGAGTAACAAGGTAACAAGGTAACAGAGTAAGAAGGTAACAAGGTTACAAGGTAACAGAGTAACAAGGTAACAAAGTAACAGAGTAACAAGGTAACAAGGTAACAGAGTAACAAGGTAACAGAGTAACAAGGTAACAAGGTAACAAGGTAACAGAGTAACAAGGTAACAAGGTAACAGAGTAACAAGGAAACAAGGTAACAAAGTAACAGAGTAACAAGGTAACAGAGTAACAAGGTAACAAGGTAACAGAGTAACAAGGTAACAAGGTAACAGAGTAACAAGGAAACAAGGTAACAGAGTAACAACGTAACAAGGTAACAAGGTAACAGAGTAACAGAGTAACAAGGTAACAAGGTAACAGAGTAAGAAGGTAACAAGGTTACAAGGTAACAGAGTAACAAGGTAACAAGGTAACAGAGTAACAAGGTAACAGAGTAACAGAGTAACAAGGTAACAAGGTAACAGAGTAACAGAGTAACAAGGTAACAAGGTAACAGAGTAACAAGGTAACAAGGTAACAGAGTAACAAGGTGACAAGGTAACAAGGTAACAGAGTAACATGGTAACAAGGTAACAGATTAACAAGGTAACAAGGTAACAGAGTAACAAGGTAACAAGGTAACAGAGTAACAAAGTAACAAGGTAACAAGGTAACAGAGTAACAAGGTAACAAGGTAACAAGGCAACAAGGTAACAGAGTAACAGAGAAAGAAGCTAACAAGGTAACAAGGTAACAGAGTAACAAGGTAACAAGGTAACAAGGTAACAGAGTAACAAGGTAACAGAGTAACAGAGTAATAAGGTAACAAGGTAACAGAGTAACAGAGTAACAAGGTAACAAGGTAACAGAGTAACAAGGTAACAGAGTAACAGAGTAACAAGGTAAGAAGGTAACAGAGTAACAGAGTAACAAGGTTACAAGGTAACAGAGTAACAAGGTAACAAGGTAACAGAGTAACTAGGTAATATGGAAACAATGAAACAGAGTAACTAGGAAACAAGGAAACAGAGCAACAAGTTAACAGAGAACAAAGCTTTAAGGCAACAAGGAACCAAGCAGAAAGAGTGAAGTTATTTAAGCAATAGAAAACGTTTTCCATGTTTGCATAGCCTGATATAAACACGAGAGGGGTTGGGAGAATTCGAGACAGTTATGCAAACCCGAGACGAAGTCGAGGGTTTGCATAACTGTCGAGAATTCTCCCAACGCCTCAAGTGTTTATATCAGCCTACGCAAACACAGGAAAAAAGTTTTCTATTGTTTTTATAAAATAACTTTCCCGAGAAAAAAACGCAAAACTCTTTGTAAGGCACTGATTAAAAGAGAAATTCTTACCAGTCGCAAAATCTTGTCCACGAAGTCTTGCACGCGTAATCAGTTCTTGTTTTGCAAAAAGATGCTTTGCAAAATACGGATTTTTCTCGCTTAAAACGGTCAGCTTAAGCCAAGAAAAATGTACATACCTTCTTTGTAACGATTTTCCAAGTTTCAGCCGACGAAGGAATGGGTAAATAAAGTAAACTTTTTGAGTTTTGAACTCGAAAACTTTTTCAAATTTGTGCTTGCGTGATTAGCGCGCGAAAAACCAAACAACTTGACGCCACAACCATGTTTACATACTCTCATGCAAACACTGCTCTCGGCCAATCAGAGCGCGCGTACTATCTTAGTTATTTTATAAAAGTTAATTAGGTAAAAGCGGTACAATATATGTCCCCATACATGAAGTACCTACCATCATTGAAGGTAAATCCGCTGAGTGTGTTTAATGCAGGCTCTCACTACGCAAGCGCTCGTCCCCAGTGTTTTCTCGTTTTGTTATTGGCTATGCATAGACAGCTGAACTAGCCTCATGCAAACAGCTGAAAGTTGGTGAGCAGTTCATTGTATCGGAATTCAAACCCATTGCTGGAATGCATCTACATAACCAAGAGATGCTCAGAAAGCACTTCATGCTTTCGGTGGAGCGAAAAGTTTCAAGACCTGGTTGACATTCTTCATGGCATGTTTGAAGCGCGTTCCGAAGGACAACCGTACCACGAGGATCAACAACACATGTAAGTCTTTCGAGGTATTCTTAGGTCTTAGCGACGTAATTGCCTAATTTTTAAAGAGAAGTGGAGTAATTGTACTGTAAACTTTCCGAACACTGCCGAAAAAGAAGGGGCTTGCCTTTTTATCTGTCTTATTTGACAAATGTAACTTAATACTTCTGTATCGTCGATCAATTACTAAATTCCGAAAGCAGTCAGAGTGCAGCGTTTAACGTCGTTTGCCCAGGTGTTTTTTAGACTTGTGTCCTCTGAACGCACTAAAAGTCAAGTTCTATGGAGCCTTTTGTGGCGTACTTTTGTGTGCTTATTTAACTTAGCCTACTTTTTAAATAATCAATATGCCAGCTGGGTTGTGTCAGAGAAAATTCCACTTCCATACACCCAAATATTTGTACAATAAACAAGCATTGGTTACAAGCATTTGCAAGTGGTTATTTCTTCAAAATTACCCAAGAAAAATCATGTAATCATGTAATCTTATGAATAAC
>NC_133201.1:20051297-20091297 GCF_958299795.1 Porites lutea
AAATATGAAAACTATATGTAAACTGCAAATGAAAATAGTGTGATTTTAGTGATCTTACCAACTTACTTGTACTAAGCAGTTTACCATGCACACAGAATCTTTGAATTTAAATTGCTTTCCCAAGTACACTCTAATAATAAATAGTAATAATATATATATCTTCCATATTGTAATCTTCCGTATTATTGTAACATAAGATAAGTAGTTCTATCTTTTGATGAAACAAAGACTTATTGTTATTGTTATTATTGTTACTGATGAAGTCTAAGCCTAAGCTAAAAAATTCTCTTATGCATTGCCACCTGACCTGCATGACTGTATGTGACAGTCACAATACTACAAGAATGCAGTACTTGCTTTGCATCCTTCATATATTAAGTAACCATCTTTTTATTGCTAGCTGCATGAAGAGAGTGATCCAGAGAGGCTACAGCAACTCATGGTGCGTGATGATATAGCCATGCTGCTCTACCAGTCTGGCTTTGGGAATGAACACCTCACATTGGACACAAAATGCAAAGCTGTGCAGTGTATATTATTCAACCAAGTATTTAAATCACGCCGTGACCAAATTGAAGATTTGATGGCAGGCTTGAATTCCCTTGACATATTAGAGCTTCTCCGCACAAATGAATCTTGCAGAGCCTTGGTTTTCCCACTACAGTCTGAGGTCCAAAACACAGAAAGTGATGTTCTTGGGTTGTTAGATTATGAAGATGACCTGTCAGCGCAGGAAGAGCAAGTTAAGCTATGGTTTGAGGAATATATCAAGTTACTCGCAAGAGGTAACTTGAATGACTTTGCTTTACTTTTCATTTTATTCATGAAATTAAACTTTATTGGCCTCTGTTTAAAACAGTGAGGACTGGTGGTTAGAAAGTGCAGCTCCCTGTACACCACACTGTCTGATTGATAAATGTATTTCCCTATTTAGTAGCCCCCCTACCCAGTACCTGCCTTCCCCTCTCTTCCACTCCCCTGGAAAGTAATAAACTAAAAAAAGCCTTTAGGGGTCATGAATTATTTTTTCAGACCAATTCAGTTCTGCTTAGTTAACCCCAGGTTTTAGTATAGATGCACTAATTGCCACCCAAAAGTGTATAGCTGTTGTAGTTAATTTTTTTCTCCGTGTAATTTTTAGCTTTCTTTTGTTGTTATGAATGGTAATGGCTGTAAAATAAAGGAGGGCTAAAAATGACCTGAGAAAGAAAAATTAACTTCAATATAGCCCCCCACCCCAGACAAAATAACCCCTGGGAAGAGCTGAAAATATTTTACATGTATAATCAGATTTTTATTTGGGTCATTTACAGGTGACAACAACCAGGAATCAAACTGCAGTGAAGTTGCAGTCATTCCAAAGTTGAATGACCGCATTCAATTTATCTGTGGACACCCCCATGTTCCAAAAGGCGGTGACTTAATTAAAGTCAGATTTACAAGAGCATTTCTACCCGATGCTTAGTCTTGTTTTAATACTATCAAGTTACCTAGGCACCACCAAGACTATCTCAGTTTTAGGAAGGCAATGAATGTTGCTTTAAACTGCCAGAGCCAAGGTTATGGTCGTGGCTAAAATTAAAGGACACCCCATGTTTGATTCCTTATCGAAGTATGATTAATATTACAGTTACAGAAAAAAAAGGAAATACGGGGATTGATTTCACTCACATAATTATTGTTGTAACTTTTGTTCTGATTGACAATGTAATTGTGAAAGTTATGTCAGCCAGTCCATGTTTTCATCTTAACACGTTGGGTTAGTGTTAACAATTTCAATCAAGCTGGTATTTCATATAAGTGTCAGCCTGAAAGACCTATTTCAATGTTTTAAACCTCTTGCCTCAGAGTGGCATTTGTTATAAAATGTTCAGTGCATGTACACTAGTTTTCAAGAATAATAACTTCTAAAATGTTTTCTTTTTACATGCAAAATGTTTCCTTTTTACATGACTGTATATGTATGACTGTCTATCTTTGACTCCATAAATATTGTTACAGTTGCTGGAAAATACATGTAGTGAACTCTTTATTGATAAGGTGTATGTCCTGGAGGGGGTGGAAGGGGGCCTCCCTTATAATATATTGGTTACACGTACATGGGTGTACATGACTTTGTACAGGGTTTCGTTTTTAACATTTTAGTCTTGAATAGGGTATGATAATAAACAGAGTATCATTTTCCTGGAAGTCAACCTGTGATTTTAATATGGATGTTGTAATGTTCATGTAAACCGGAAGTTATCGATACCGGATGTTCGCTAGGAACTATGGGATATATGTGGCAGAACGATCATGGCGTCCACCGATGCTGTAACATGTCTTCTTACAACTGTTTATTAAATCGTTGTTAATCGTTTGCATCTTGTTTTGAAATCCATTCAAAACATCACAAATGGCGACGAGGATGGGATGCAAGTAATCGAAGACGGAAATCTTTGCGTTTAAAGTGTTAAATCAACCGGAAAATCCTACCGATCAACCTTGTTTTCAATGCCTGCAGATTCTTCATCAACCACTTCGCCTTCGCAGCCTTCAACAGCCTCTGCAATGGCAATTAACCTACCGACATTTCCTGAGTTTGATCTTCAACCAAGAGATACAGTACCCGTTCGCTTTGAGAAGTATGTCAAGCGTTTGGACAACATGTTTACAGCAATGAACATTACCCGAGCATCTCAAAAGAAAGCCATGTTGTTGCATTACGTAGGAGAAGAAACCTGTGATGTGTTTGAGACCCTTACCGTTCCAGAACCGCCGGAAGGAAGTGACGAATACAAGACTGCCGTAAAGGCTCTTGCTGATCATTTTGAGCCTCAAAAGTGTGTGGATTATCACGTCTATGCCTTTCGTCAGGAAACGCAAAAGTCTGGTGAAAACATTACCGAGTTTTACACACGTCTCCAGCTGTTAGCACGCAAGTGTCAGTTCGCCGATCCCGAACTGGAAATTAAGCGGCAGATTATTCAAGGAACCTCATCGCTTCGCCTGAGACGTAAAGCAATCGAACAGAGCCTCAATCTTGAGAACCTATTGAAAGTAGCTCGCGCCATGGAAACCGCCGACGAACAGACCACTGAGATGGAGAAACAGCAATCCAACGCAGTGGGCTATGGTAGAAATAAAGCAACCGACGTTCAGCAGAAAGAGAATTCTCGTGGTCTACCAAAGCCAGGATTGCGTAACAACAGGTGTGGTTTATGTGGTGGAAATTACCCACATCAAGGAACTTGCCCTGCTCAAGGTAAAAAGTGTTTGAACTGTGGCAAAATGAACCATTTCTCCAAAGTTTGTCGTGGCAAACCCAATAATCGGTCCAAATCTTCGCACCCAAAGAAACCGTCAAAAGGTAAACACCATGCCAGGTCTGCAGATGTGGAAGAGTCTCCGAGTAGTGAAATGTCATCTCTAGCCGGTGTTGATAGTGACAACAGCGAAGAGTATACCTTTAACATTGGTGCACAGGGACACCAAGCTGGCAAGCCTATCTTTCAGGTCACGATCATGAACACACCTATCCGCATAATGGCAGATTCAGGAGCAACCGTGAATATCTTAAGCAAGAAAGACTTTGATGGCTTTAAATCAAAGCCACAACTGGCTGAAACAAGTGCCAAAGTGTATCCATACATGTCTGATAAGCCACTAACCCTGTGTGGAAAGTTCCGAGCTACTGTCACCAGTGGTAGCTGTTCATCCGTGGAAACATTCTATGTCGCAAAGGGTTCATCAACCTCCATACTTAGCTGGACAACCTCACAAACATTAAATCTTATTAAAGCTGTCAGTACGGTCGAACCTCCTGCTAACCTGCCACCTGATGCCCCAGATTTTCTCAAGGAATTTCCTAATCTAACCAGTGGAATGGGCAAGTACAAAGGTGAACCAGCACGCATACATGTAGATGAATCTGTCAAACCCGTGGCACAGCCACATCGCCGAGTCCCCTTCCATGTAAGAAAACAGGTGGAGGAAAAACTCAAACAGCTTGAAAATGATGACATCATTGAACGCGTAGAAGGCCCTACCCCTTGGGTATCGCCAATTGTTGTTGTGCCCAAGCCGAATAAACCGAACGAGATTAGAATTTGTGTGGACATGCGTTCATTAAACAAAGCTATCATCAGGGAGCGACACATCATACCCACCATCGATGACGTAGTGTCGGACTTGAACGGTTGTAAAGTGTTTAGTAAGATCGACTTAAATCAAGGGTACCACCAGATCCCATTGCACCCCGACTCGAGAGCACTGAGCACGTTTTCTACACACGTTGGACTGTTCCAATACAAACGTCTCAATTTTGGCCTCTCGTGCGCAGCAGAAATCTTCCAAAAGAAGGTGGGTGATGCAATCCGTGGCATACCCTGCGTCAAGAACATCAGTGATGACATCTATGTTGGGGGCGCAGACAAGGACACTCATGACCAACATCTGAGACAAGTGTTCCGCCAACTCCAGGAGAGTGGTCTGACAATAAACTTACCTAAGTGTCAGTTTCGAGTTCCCACTATGCTCTTCTTTGGCCATGTGTTCTCTGAAAAGGGCATGTCACCTGATCCTAAAAAAGTTGAAGCTCTTCAAAATGTTGTGCCACCGACCAATGTATCTGAAGTACGAAGCCTCCTTAGCTCGGCTGCATTCTGCTCTAGGTTCATCAAGAACTTTGCACTAATCACCAGACCTCTTCGACAGCTGACCTGTAATGGAGTGAAGTGGCAGTGGACTGAGGAGGAACAGTCATCATTTGAACGCCTAAAAGCGGCACTATCTACCAAGACTACCCTTGGATACTTTGATCCAAAGAAACCTACTTCCATCTTTGTCGATGGTAGTCCCATTGGTCTAGGTGCTGTCCTGACCCAGAAAGATGTTTCAACTAATGAAGTGACACCTTCGCATTATGCCAGTTCTCCACTGACACCAACTCAAGCTAGATACCCACAGATTGATCGTGAAGCTTTGTCAGTTTACTGGGCTGTAAAGCGTTTTCACTTGTTCATCTATGGAGGGGAATTTAAAGTAATCACAGACCATCAACCTCTGGTTTCCTTGTTTAACAACCCCACCTCTAAACCGTCCGCTAGGATAGAACGTTGGCTCATGGAGCTACAGCAGTACCGATTCACAGTAGAATATCGCCCTGGTGCTTCAAACCCAGCAGATTATGCTTCGAGACACCCAATAGGAGACTTGGAATCTCACAATTATGAAATCGAGTCTGAAGACCACATCTGTTTTATTACAAGAAATGCAGTACCAAAAGCTGTAACATTGTCTGAGGTAGAATCTGCAACCGCAACAGATCCAGTGCTACAAGCGGTTATGTCTGCAATGAAATCTGGTTGCTGGCATAAGGCGCCACCTGGTGTATCACTATCTGAGCTATCCCGTTACGAGCAAGTCAAGGAACAATTAACCTGCACTGACTCTGTCTTGTTAAAATCCGATCGTTTAGTAGTTCCTGCTGCGCTGCAAGAACGAATTGTTGACATCGCCCATGAAGGTCACTTGGGCATAGTTAAAACTAAGGCCCTCCTGCGAGAGAAGGTGTGGTTCCCATGCATGGACAAGATGGTTGAAACAAAGGTCAAGGCCTGTTTACCGTGCCAAGTTGTAACCCCAGTGTACGTTAGAGAGCCTGTTCAAGTATCAGCACTTCCTGACAGCCCTTTTGATGAAGTAAGCATCGACTTTGCGCATGTTGAGGGTGAAACCCTACTTCTACTGGTTGATGATTATTCCAGGTTCCCGTTCGTAGAACCAGTGTCCTCAACGTCCGCTAGTGCTGTCATACCTAAGTTAGATCAGCTATTTGCTACATTCGGAACTCCCAAGATTGTTAGATCAGATAATGGTCCACCTTTCAACGGAGAAGAGTTTGCCAAGTTTGCTCATGCGCTTGGTTTCAAGCATCGCAAGGTAACCCCATTATGGCCTAGGGCCAACGGTGAGGTGGAGAGATTCGTGAAAACACTGAAGAAGTGTCTTAAAGCCGCTAAAGTGGAAGGAAGAAACTGGAGAAAGGAACTGCAAGCGATTCTTAGAAACTATCGCACCTCTCCTCATCAAACCACTGGTGTGGCCCCAGCAGTATTGTTACTGAAACGTCCTGTGCGTAACAAGCTACCACAGACCAACTACGTTGACCCTGTGTCGGAGATCGTCCGCGAACGCGATTCCTCGCAGAAATCCAAGTTCAAGGCTCATGCTGACAGCAAGGTTTATGTGAAACCCAGCACTATCTCACCTGGTGAAACCGTACTAGTGAAGAGACCATTTACTGCGTCTAAAGGTGCAACTGTTTACGACCCTACCCCCTTGACTGTAGTGGATAAGAAAGGCAGCATGATCACAGCCCAAAACGAGAATCGCACGGTTACCAGAAATTCCTCTTTCTTTAAAACTCTGGACCAGTCAGTCATCAACCGTGATGATGATCCGTCCCATGACAGTGGTCTCAGCTCTCCGGCTGACATCAAACACCAACAAGAGCTGCCTGCTGCACGTACACGTGCTCATGCTTCTGACCCGTCTGCATCAAAACCTGTGAGCTCCCCTGGCGTGCAAGCTAATCCTACAAGTTCATTTAGCCCTATCCCAGAGGGCCAAGCTGGTGCATCTCACCCGGTTGGTCAACCACCATTGCGTAGATCTTCCAGGAAACGAGTTCCCCGCCAGATTCTTGATTTGTAAGCCTAGATTCTTATTGGACTGTGAACTCTGAACTGTGGCAGTATAGTTTGTTAAGTTAAAATGCTGTCGCCTATACAAAAACGTTTGTTTTCGTTGGACTTTGATTCCGGTCAGTAGTCATAGTTTCATGGACACTGATTAGTTGAAGTTTATTTTATTTCTTTCCATATCATTCTAGAGAGTTACCCACTAGGGAGAAAGAGATGTAATGTTCATGTAAACCGGAAGTTATCGATACCGGATGTTCGCTAGGAACTATGGGATATATGTGGCAGAACGATCATGGCGTCCACCGATGCTGTAACATGTCTTCTTACAACTGTTTATTAAATCGTTGTTAATCGTTTGCATCTTGTTTTGAAATCCATTCAAAACATCACAGATGTAATATGGTATGTTTCATTTACCAAACACCAGAAACAAAAAGAACTAAAAGGGATCTAACTTGTCTGGAACAGATTATCGGTTTACTTTATTGAATCTGGAATGGGGTTGCAAAATAACCAATTAGTGGTCTTGTACAGGGTAACCAAAATGGTTTTTATGGCACTTCAGTACACCCCACCCCCACCTTCCAGGTAAAGTATTGGTGTTATCAATGTCCTGCATCCTTTTTTGACATAACTGTAACTGCCTCAGTGAGTACAAGTCGTGTATTACAAGCGCATCAATTCAAAGGTGAAGGTGAAGATTGAAATGCAAGATGTTCAAAGATACCAAGTCCACTGCATGTAAGGAACATATTAACATATCTCACTCTTAAACAATACTGTCACTCAGCTAATTAAGCAGAGGCATCAATAAAGGAATGGATGATTTCCAAGGCCAGCAGGTAAGAGAAAATTCCATTTTGAGATTCATCTCTAGATTCATTGATTGCATTTTGAACAAGGTGCAATTGGTCTGCACTCAATTGCAAGGCTAAGGGTGGAACGCTTATGCGGTATTCCTCTACCTCGGGAACAGGGCCTTCCTCATCTATGCCATAGTTGGAATAGTCTGTAGAAGCACCCAATACATCTTGAACAGCAGTGTAGTTGGATTGCTGTAAAGTGACCATCCCGCTTACCCACAACTGCCGAGGGGAAAAGTTTGTTTCAGTTGTGACAGGATGACTATTCCACTGAGCAGTAAACTCATTTAGGGCCTGGTTAACTAAATCTAGATAAACAAGTTGCAAACAGTACAGATGTACCTCATTGGTTGAGCAGAGGAAGCCATTTCTTTCAAGATACAAGAATATATTCAGAAATCTGGAAATTACTATTCGATTGACATCCCTCCATAGTCGTTCGATTCTCTGATTATGGACTGAAGTACCAGTGATAATGCTCCCACGATTAAGCCCTCTTGTCTCTAGCATGTATCTTGCAACCTCAAAGTTCGCCATCCCTAGGTCACAGCGAACCCGAGAAGGGAGGTTGTACTTTACAACTGCTTCTTGAAAATAGTTTAATACAGTAGTTGCTCTGTTATTGGTTGATGCATGGAGAAAAACAATAAGGCGTGAATAGCCATCTATACCCCCATGAATGACTATGCGAAAAGGTTCAATCAATTTATGATTGCCGTCAATGTGCCTGGTGAAAAAACAAAGAAAAGACTTAAGTCTATAAGCTTCATATCAAACAGATGGGGGGAGGGGGTACAGATTTTGTACAGCACACTGTCAAGGATTGGTCAGCCGCATAGAAGAATCATAAAGTGGAATGTAGTTCTTTCTAAATGTCTTTATATGGCGGGTCTTTTTTAGTAAATGTGGTAACAATCGAAGCTTACATTTAATTTTACCGAAACTTTTCTGTAAATCCTCACCCTACAAGTGCATAAAGTCGGAAGTGAAATAGCAAAGCTTACCACAAGGAATTTGGGCAGGGAACATTGTAGCTTCTACGGATTATCCTCCTTGCGTTTCTCAGGGTGGTTGTAACAGGATCTACCCTTCGTAGGGACTGAAGCACGCGCATTCTCTGAACTACCAACCCGCGTTCTCTCAGTGATCCCTGGACCATTCTAAGGCCCGCTGATGGAGTTACTTCCTGTACTTGGCGGACCAAGTTGTCGATCTCAGTATCTGATATGTTTGAAAATTCTCTTCCAACGACACGCATACCAAATTCATGTCGTCGTCGTCGCAAAGTTCTATCCGAAACTCTTAAAATCCGAGCAATATTGTTCCAGCAGAATCCACAATCTCTGTGAAGTGCATCCAGTTGCTCGCGAGATATTGCTAGCCGAGGACGACCTTGCGACTCGGATCGTTCAAGATGAAGAATCCCATTTTGTCCTTCATTCTCATCTTCTTCAATCCAGTAGACAAGGCAACGTTGCTGAAAATGAGCTCGTAGACTAGTTGTTCGGTTGAGCAGGTGGTGTAATTGGGCTATGCAGGTTTGTTGGGAATTTGCTTGCCCATACGCCTCAGAAAAACGGGTTATCAACGTTGACAGTGTTCGTTCGTATTCTTCTAATCGACGAACCAAAAATTCTGAGGTATCACAAGACGCTGAATTGATCTGTTCCTCTGAACTTTCTATCAGCCTTCCCAAGGAGAGAAAGAAGTCTTCAAAATTTGGAAGCCAACGCGCCATTTTGCTTCTGACCGCGCGCACGTAGCCAAAGCACCACTTCCTGTGATGCCATATAAGGATATGCCCTATTACACCCGGTTGAAGCGCTAATCAGTTTCCGCTTCCTCTCGACTAGTTTTTTTTTTTTTCGATGTTAATTTTTCCGCTTCACTGCACTTTTGTATTGGCCATATTTTTCCAGCAATTTTTACACCTAAAACCACAATTTTTTTATTATCGTGGACCATTATTGTTTTTTGGAGCAAAATTTCATTTGCTCGACCACACACTTTTAATCTCACCGTTTATTTCTCCAAGTCAGTCATCTTTTTTTTTAGGTTTATTTTTTTAGGTTTATTCTTTTATTTTTAAATCTAAAACCACATTTTTTTATTATCCTGGACCATTATTTTTTGTTTTAAAGCAGCATTTTGCTTATTCGAGCACATGTTTTTAATATCACTATTTATTTCTCCAGGTAAGTCACTTCTTTTTTTTTAGGTTTATTTTTGTCCGCAACGAAACGCCATATGGTACTGGAATGTTTACAAACACAAGCTGAGGCACCTTCCCTTTTGTTGTGCAAATTTAGGGATGATGTTATCAACATTAACATCATTTCTTTGTGTTTATAAATTGCCCAGGATGAAATCGCTCATCTTTCATTGTAATACGTAGCAAAGTTTTTATTCTTTTCATCGAGATGAAACTGCATTCAGCAGCACACACCGAAATAGGTTAAGTAATGGAATTTAATTGTCTTAAGGTGACTCGACCCAGTTTTTTTGGGGGGTACCATCCTACTTTGAAGCTCTCTGGTATCCCCACCTTTACTTTTATCGTAAGTCTAACACATAGAATGGATAACATATAGATCAATCTACAATATAACGTAAAATTTTTGTCGATCGGAGTAAATGTCACGTGGTTATAATGCCACGCCCCTTTGAGGTCTGAGTCGAAAATCTGCTGTTGCCGGCATTTTTTCGTGAAAATCTCTCGGCTACACATAGTGCGCATTAGTGCCTTGCGCTGAACAGAGTTTCACCAAAATCGCGAAGACCCAATTCGAGAAATTCAGCGGTTTCCAAATTTAGGTCATAATTTATGCGAAAATGATAAGCAAACTTTACACGGATTATATCTAATAAACTATGAGATTCATCTCTTTATTTTGGGCATCGTTGTAACAGATGGGTCCTTGCAAGTCAGCAAAACGCTTTAGGGCCTTGTAAATGCGCGCGATTTCGAGCAAAGCAAACATATAGAAATTATAGTTTTCGCTATTTGTTGACGTTTGTCAGCGTTTAAGAGTCCTTCTCATGAAAAAAGCATTTTCTTAAAAATTCGTAGTTTTTTTTCCTTCAAATTTTTTCAGGGCCACAATTGATTAACTAACTACCCGCACTCTGAATTTCATGGTCATTGAAAACTGTGACATTATCTTGTATAAGCCCAAACTTGAGTAAACATTGAAGATTTTTAGCGTTTTGGCTGAGTTTGTGCTTTGGGAGTTGTCTATTGTTTCTAGTCTGTCATTATACAGCATTCTTGTTCAGCACGCGTGCAAAGACCGCGCTTGGCTGACTTCCGAATGCTCACCGAGATATAATAATTTTGGTACAGTGAGACAGGCCATCGCGTGATACATAGAGGTTTAAGTCACAATTTGTAATCAATTCTCGTGCTTCTTGTGCCTTTGCAAAACAATCAAGAAGTGCTACACACTAAATCTACTTACTATTAAAAAAATATCATTTTTTCATAGGTTTAATGCAAGCCAATAATTAAACCAAGTCGTGACGGGAATATCTCGGTGAGCATTCGGAAGTCAGCCAAGCGTGGTCATTGCACGCGTGCTGAACAAGAATGCTGTATAATGACAGACTAGAAACAATAGACAACTCCCAAAGCACAAACTCAGCCAAAACGCTAAAAATCTTCAATGTTTACTCAAGTTTGGGCTTATAGAAGATAATGTCACAGTTTTTCAATGACCATGAAATTCAGAGTGCGGGTAGTTAGTTAATCAATTGTGGCCCTGAAAAAATTTGAAGGAAAAAAAACTACGAATTTTTAAGAAAATGCTTTTTTCGTGAAAAGGACTCTTAAACGCTGACAAACGTCAACAAATAGCGAAAACTATAATTTCTATATGTTTGCTTTGCTCGAAATCGCGCGCATTTACAAGGCCCTAAAGCGTTTTGCTGACTTGCAAGGACCCATCTGTTATAACGCTGCCCAAAATAAAGAGATGAATCTCATAGTTTATTAGATATAATCCGTGTTAAGTTTGCCTATCATTTTCGCATAAATTATGACCTAAATTTGGAAACCGCTGAATTTCTCGAATTGGGTCTTTGCGATTTTGGTGAAACTCTGTTCAGCGCAAGGCACTAATGCGCACTATGTGTAGCCGAGAGATTTTCACGAAAAAATGCCGGCAACAGCAGATTTTCGACTCAGACCTCAAAGGGGCGTGGCATTATAACCACGTGACATTTACTCCGATCGACAAAAATTTTACGTTATATTGTAGATTGATCTACATGTTATCCATTCTATGTGTTAGACTTACGATAAAAGTAAAGGTGGGGATACCAGAGAGCTTCAAAGTAGGATGGTACCCCCCAAAAAAACTGGGTCGAGTCACCTTAACTACCGCATAGATTCCTGGATAGAAAACAGCAGTGGTTGGATCAACTACCTCCACAAGAGTCTCTGAAAGAGATCATCAGGTAGCCTGTTTGACCAGTTACATGTAGATCGGTTTGCTTGACTTTTGAGTTGTTCTCTTTCTTCAATCATGAGCACCGGAGTGGAACAAACAATTTTAGTCAGCATTTATTTACTTTCAATTGTTCTCTATATCTTTAATGTTTGTCATTGAAAACAATACTGCATCTGTTCACTAGGGGTACATTTCCTGCAAAATTCTTGATGATACTGCGACACACGTGCCGCTAATAGTTTCCTTCAGCTTACCTGGACATGGTTAGGTCAGTGATTTCCCAGTTGAGCAACACATTAAAGTAGTCTTTGATAAACTTTTTCGACATTTATATATACAGAGTAAACAAAAAAAAGAAAGCTTTTGAATGGAAAAACCTTTCAGGTAAATCTAGAAAGGAATGATAATAAGTCAGGGTCCATTCTTTGTGGCAACAAAATTAATCTGTTTGCATGAATTTCCCCAGTTTTTGATGGATTACCTTACATTTCAAGAATGTTTTGAATTTATCACATTCCACTAGTCAAAGTGCTGTATTTTTCGTGATGCACAATAAAAGGTCGAGTCATGACACTACAAATGGCTTTTAGTTGTACATATGTAAAAAACAAAAACAAAAACAAGTCCTACCAATTTCTCAAGTACACATGTGCAGATTTATGTAAAGGACACTGTCCCCCTGAGGTAAAAGTTCAATCAGAATTGGAAAATTAAACAAGAGTTAACCTGTAAGTTGAAGTTTGATGGGAATTCTATAATGTGATGAACAGAGTGTGGAGATCACATGAGATAGCATAGTGCATGCGCAAGGCCATTTTTTAAAGCTGTGGGTGTGAGAAGAGAAATCACCTCCTACGAATACAATCAAAAGTGTTGTATCGTTAGTACATAAAGTTTATTTGATTGAAAATCCCCATGGGTGGGAGATGTTATCTCTCTTCTTTCGGAAAACAAGCTCCTTACACTTACAGGGATTACATTTCGTTAAATTGCTACTAGACCACTCTGAAAACTTATTAATAAGTTCAGGTGCTGAGTCATTGTTCGCAAATACAGAAACAACCTTATTGTGCAGTCATCAGCATATTTAAAACGTACAGTCTCGCCATCCACAGTAATCTCTAAGTCATTCAGATAGGTACTAAATAAATATGCTCTGCTTACACTTCCTTGTGTAGTACCCTTACAATCAGGGTGCAAAGAAAGTCAGTTTTACAGCCTGCCATTCGGGCAAGGTGTAGCTAGCATGTACTAGCCCACAAGTCATTTCAGGTAGACCCAAACCCTTTCTTATTAGCGGCATTGATTACAATCCTTCTGTAATTTGAAATTCCCTAAAAAACAGCACTTGCCCATGGCGCAAGTTAAGAACAAAATTCACTAGCTTGATAGCAAAATCCACTAGCCCCAGGCTATCGTACACGACTTTCTTTGCACGCTGACAATGTATTTACATGCTTCCAATCACAGTTAACATAATTTGTTATATATGTTGTTGTTCAATTTTGTTCTTGGTTCAAATTTTCTTTTCTTTTGTTTTTGGGTATGGTAATGTATGATAATAACATGATAATGAGTTTGAAACAAAAGAAAAGAAAATTTGAACCTAGGATAAAATTGAACCACAGCATATACAATGTACCACCTTTGCATTCCGTACTGCAATTGACAAGATTTAGGTTTGGTAGGATAAGTTTAATAGAGAATTAAATGCCTTACTAAAACCCATAGTGAACCCTGACAGCCACGCAATTGGTATCATCCAGAAACTTGCACGCTTTATGCTGAATCATAATTAGGGCATCTGTACATAAACCGCCTTCGTCCACCACAATTCTCTGAGCATGAAGGCTGTAGACAACTTTCTTAAAGGCAGGAGTGATGACAGGTGTCCAGGGTTTTCATTAATTTTTGAAGTAGGAGGGTTCTCGTGGTAGAGTAAGCGGGCAGCCCTATATGCCGAAGGGGCGAAGGCCCGAGCCTCTAGGGGGGTCCGGGGGCATGCTCCCCCGGAAAATTTTTGAAAATTAGACTCTCGGAAATGCATTTTCCAGCATTCTGAGGTGGAAATTTATAATTCTATTCCCTCATTTTGCAAACGAAAATTGTGAATAATTTGCGGAGCTTTTACTTATACTAGCAATGTTGTAACTGTTTACAGCCTTAGAGAATTTACTAAATTGACAAGCACAAATTGACTTCATGAAAACCAATAATGTAACTAATTTTGTAACTTTTTGCAGCCTCAGGGAATTTACTAAATACATAATATAACAGTATGAATAATGAACCAAACTTACTGGCTTACCGGTATATTGCTTAGTTTGTTAGATAGTGAGCCACACTTGCTTTTCTGATTTAAATTATAATAACTGAAACAAACATTATATAGATCGTAGAGTTTCATGAATGAACTCCTCCTGTACTGTTTTGCTGCTTTCATCCATGAAGAAAACTTAAAGTCAATCCTAAATACGGGCAACTAATGTATGAAGCTTAAAAGGACTACACTATATGTCATGGGAAAATTCAGAGTCAGAGCCATAATCTGAATCATCATCATCATCTGCTGGTAGCTCCGATGCTTTTGAGGTTTCGTCTACTTCATCTGCAATTGTACGTTGAACTGGCTGAATGCCGCTGTCATCATTTGTCTGCACACCAGCATCCTGCATGGTTACCGTTACAACGTTCTCACTTATACCACTTGAATTGGCGACCAGTGGTGTGCTGACAAACTTTGGAGGACACTTTCAGCGTGGTTTGGCAGCTAACCAAGCACTAACAGAAGTATCAATCACTCCTTCAAATTCCTTACTTCCCACTTTAGGACCATTGATGAGAATGTGTAGCAGAGCGTTGAGCATGTCATTCTTCATTCTACTTCGAAGCCTTGTCTTCATCAGTTTTAAAGAACTGGCACCCCTTTCCGGCCATGCATTCGAGACTGGAAGAGAGATCACTGCCTCTGCCAACTTTGCAATAAGTGGAAGATTAAATGGGACCAGGTCCTTCATGAACATTAGCTTCTGGAGGCACCAATCAGTTGAAGTGACTGTAGGTTTGCTTCCACCAGAGAGCTTTCTAACTTCCTCAGGCAATTCGTTCTTCCATTTTGCCAAGTCGTACTTGAATACCTGCCACTCATCCATCAACTGCTTTTTGTCGCTTTCATCATCAAGGAACTGCTCAGCCAGAAGTTTCACCGCTGCACTGCCATAATCCCTGAATCCTGGCTGGCCCTTTTCTGGAACTTGTGCAGGGTCAAATATACTAAAAGCAGATAGGAGGGGAAGGGCGGGAAATCTGCTACTTAAACTTTCTTTCAGTGAATTGACATATTTCACCAGGAAATTGGTGAGAAACAACTTATCTCTATCAGACGCAGTAAGATCAGCTTGTTCCAATCTGCCTCCAGGTTAAAGATCTCTAAGGAACTCAGTGACTGGAACTCCCATCTGGGCAATTTTGTCAAGGTCATCGGTGCACTTCTGAATTGCTGGCTTTATATGGGAGAAGGAAACCTTTCCTTGTTGGAAAGCACAGCTGAGCCTGTTGAGAACAGGAAGAACGTGATGCATGACTGTTACCACCCCAATGAATTTCACTTTGTGCATCTTTCTAAGAAGACCTGATGCCTGAGCATCTTTCTGGTCAAGTTGCTTTAATGTAAGCACGAGTGGTACGTAATCCTTATGTACACCCTCTACAGCCTTGCCAAGAGAGTGCCACCTCGTGCGAGTAGCCTTAGCAAGTCTACGGACGCACTTATCTTTAGCCTCTTTTGAAGGATCTTGCAGCTTTTTCACATTAAGTTGGGTCTTCAGATATGCTGCAAGTCGTTTTGGGGAATTTTCAAAAAATTTCCAGATCTGAAAAAGCCATCTCTCAACTTCTTGCATGTATGCGATATCATCATTAGTGTCACAGCAAGCAAGGGACAGTTTATGGCAGATGCAGTGAACGCTGACAAGGTGTTTGTTCAACTCCTTCAGCCTGGTGGCCACCCCACTGGTTTTTCCAGTCATCACGGATGCTCCATCCGTGCAAAGGCCATTGAGCTTTCCAACTGACAAGTCACAATGGTTTAACTCTGTTACAAGAGTCCTCGTTATGGTTTCTGCATTTGCAGACTCAGATTCAACAAGGAGATCATTTGCACTAAGAAACTTAATCTCTGTGCCACCATAAGTGCTGTTCCAAAACTGCACGAAGGTGATTAATTGCTCAGTAACAGAGATGTCTGTTACTTAATTCATCAATTAGAAGGCCATAAGACCCTGCTTTCTTTATTTCGTTTATAATCATGTTCTTGACCACATTTCCACTTGTCAGGAACATTTCTCTCACTGCAGCGGGAGATTTGTGATTAAAATGCTGCATTTTGTCTAGCCCAACAGCACGAAACAGGTTTAGCAAAGAAAAGAACTTAACATTGGCAACTGCCTCCCTTGCTAACCAGTACAAGGCTGCAAAAGCATTGTACAATACGTCGTTGCGTACTGCTTCCTTTTCTTCATACTGTTGATGAAACATTGACACCCTTTGATTCATTTCAGCTTCCACAGCAGCTTGATGCATTTTGGCTGAAGAATGTTCTCTGATGGCCTCTTTCCTGTATCTTTTGCTGGGTGTAGTGCTGAATACTGCAGCATTGTTCTGGGTGTTCAAAGTTTTATGTTTACAGCAAAGAAAACAAAACATGCCTTGGTTTTCCGAGAACAGAAGCCACCAGATGCCTGTGGTCTTATCATAGGCTAGTTCTCTTTCTTCGACCCAGCTGTGGTGAAATCGTCTCTTCTTCAGCTTCTTCTGCCTGGCCTCCTCTTCTTCTGAGAAATCTTTGCAGCTTTTCTGTTTGCACTCGTAGTAGTTGTGCAGGTTAGAAAGTCCACATTTCTCTATTTCTAATAACATTATGTCATCTGCTATTCCTTTAGATACACTTGGCCCTCGGGTTTTTTCTACTTGCCGTGAGGTATGTGAGAGTGCTTCATTGGACGACTGAGTTTCTACCCCTTCACTTGCTGCTTGTACTAAATGCATAAACCAATGCATAAACCTCACCCTGTCACTTATGCTGAGTTACATTTTTGGCGGATTTCCATTTACCTTTTGCAGTAGTTTTTTGTGTCGTTTGTTTTATGAGCTGCTGAAGCATTAAGCTTATAAATTGTATGTGTACACAAAGTTTATCTTGACATTCCTTTTGATGTTACTTCTTTTATGCTTCTATAATTGTAGACATTTTTTTAGTGTTTTAAAAGATTTCCACTGTAAACATCTCTTTTCAAGTTACGCGATACATACTGTAAGTCCTTTCAGCTCGGACCTCACGCAATGTTTGTTTTTATTTCGGATAAGTTTGCTAGGAAATTTAATTAACCATCCTGTTATAACTGTTAGGAATTTGCACTAACCATACAATTCAGCAGGTTTCGAAGTTCTTAGAGTTCTCATAATAACCAAAGAGGAGCCGGTTGATTGCTTGTATTCAAAGGTCGTTGCGGTTCAATGACTCTTTTGACATGCAAAACACACACTTTATTTATATCCGCCAGTGCAAGTTCATTATGTTGAAAAGATAACTTGTAATGTATTAATGACTTACCTTTTGCCCTCTTTGGAAAGAAATTATCTAAGACGCCTTGGACGTGAGGACTTTTACTAGCATTCTTCGCCATTTTAAGCAAGTGCTTTTGGTCACGTGAAATGTCACGTGCAAATGTTATGTAACAGCATGACAGAGGGTAGGTCCTGGTAACTACTCTGAAAACGCAGGCGATGCGTTTCGTGCAATGCGATCAAACTTCGAAATTTATCCCTTTGGTTGAGATATCCTTCGGTAATCCGGACACTGAAATATTAGTTTTCATGAAGAAAAGAACTGTAATTCAGAGATGCAATTCCTGGTTAGACTCCCCTGGCAAGGCGGGAAAGCGGTGAAAAGAAGTTTCGGTTAGTCTGACTTTTGATTTCGTATTTGTCTACTTGAGACCTATTTCAGCGAAGGCGGGTACTGTGCTCAGAGTAGACGGGTGCCGGTACCCGGGTCCCGGCTTCTAATAAAACCCCTGGGTGTCACATTGATTCCTGGGTAGTCCCCATTGCAAGGAACTGTTGTTCAGATTCTCTTAAGGTTTTTGTGCATTGAAGGTATGCTTTTAGTGTATGCAGTGGGCATACAGTAGTTGCAGGTCAAGCTTCAACTCCTGGATTACAATAGGAGACCCTGGGCATCTAGGTTTGTTTGTTTTGGTATGACTTGTACAGTGTAGGTTGAAATGTGAATGACGAATCTGTGCGGTTCATAGCATCAATATATTCAACAGGTGGATTGATTGTCCTCTTTGACCCGTATCCAGTAAGAGCAACATTATCAGCTTTAATATTGGGTGTTTGAGTGACAGTTGTTCTAGTGGAGTAAGGGTGGCCAGACATTTAAGAACTGTTAATGCATCCCATATTTCCCTGTACCTTGGTTGGGGTGCTTGGTTCTCAAACAGTCCTGTCATAAAACATACTGTAAGGGGGAGTAAACCAAAGTCGTCTCAGTCTTTTGGAAATGGTGGTGAAAGTGCTGCATGTGCAGTATTCAAGGACGAGTAACTAAGATTTTTATCATACACATATAAGCTTGTCAGAAATTCGAAAGCCTCACTGATCTTGGGGGAATAACAATCAATCTGCCTTTCACAACAGCCCTGATAATATCTGCAACTTTTCCAGAAAGGTTGTATTTTTTAAGGTTATCGTGAGACAGGATATATCATCAACTGGAGTGTTTTCCAGAGCAGGTGTGGTTCCTGATGGCCTGGGTGTTGGAGAAGTTTCTTGTCTGGGTACAATATCCATGGGTATTTGTAAAGCTGAGCCCAGTTGTCTGAAGGCTGATTTGCTCTTACATCTGTAACCCAGGTTTCTTTTTCTGTTGTTCAACAGCACTTTCTATGATAATTTTCTCCGTTATTTTAAGAGCATGCAATCATCAACTTCTTGATCAGGCAGGGATCAGGCTGAATGGTGGAAAAGCATAAAAGTTGTAAGCTTTACAGTTAAATGAAAAAGCATCAACAAAGGTCCATCCTAGGTCTGGCTTTCAAGAGCAGTATACATCTGGCTTATGGATAAGCCTTGTGGCAAATAAGTCAATATAAAGCCCAGTGTATTCTGGTAGGATTACATGCAATACCTGTACTCTGCCGTTAGAGCCCATTCATGTTTATCATGAAGGTTACGAGACTGGTCATCTGCATCCACATCACAAATTCCTGAGGTCTGAACAGCTGAGATCCAGATTTCACATTCAACAGACTAGTCCCACAAGTCCCGAGCTATTTCTTCTAGTTCTTAGGAATGAGATTCCCCCATTTTGTTGATATAAAAATGCAACAGCAGTTGTATTATCCAGCTGCAGTTGGATATGTACCGCTTTTTTGTTCAGCAAAATATTTCAAGCCAAACATAGCACGAGCCTGTAATTCTAGTGTGTTAATATGTTTTAGGGCTTCAGATGATGACCATCTATCCCCTATTTTATTACCATTACTAAACACACAGTCACTGTGTCACTTCTTCTTTAAAGCATGTGAAATGTATGATCACAGAATAGGAGATGCACTTATACATGTAGGCAATCCACCACTGTAGTTCCTTTAGGGACACAGCTGATATATAGCCTCATAGGCGTATTGAAGTTCCCTGCATTAGTGGCAAGGGCATTGGTTTTGTCTTGTTCAAATACCCTGTAGTGGAGGGGATCATACTCAGCCCCTGGGAAATTGGAAATGATAAGGCCAATTACTTGGGCTACCTCTACAATAAGAGGTGGCGAGCTGTTAACATCTTTTCCTTCATGGTAATTGAATCAAGGATTAAACCAAAGAATACAATCATTTGTGTAGGGCTAAATATTGATTTGGTAGGGTGAAAACCTAGTTTGGTGAACAGTTCCACAGTACTGACAATGTTATACTTACAATCTGCATTTGTATCTCCCTGCAAGTATGAGATATCAATGTTTTTTTTTTTAAATAATTACATTGGAACACAAGAATACAGAAACATCACACCAAAAGAGAAAGAAAGAAAAAAACTTATTTACATTACGATACTTATACTAATTTACAATAACATTGATTACAATTTACATTATTAGTCTACTAACCTGTGAGAAGGTTATAAGAAATAATGATTACTTCAAGTTAATCTTTCTATTTTCCATTGTGTTCTTAAATTATTTTATAAATTGCATAATGGTTAAGGGGTGTTCCATTAATTTTACAGCTATATACATACTTTTTAATAAACAGGATGAATAGATCTAGTCAGTGTCTGAAGGTATCATTATTTATAGGACCAGGGATTTATATTTCACCAACAGAATTTGCTCAGGGGAAAGATTTATGGAAGTATTATGGGACACATTAACCAAGATGAGATTTGATGATAAAATTTAACATTTGTAGGACATTGTAAGAAGATATGTTCCAGTGAATCAGGGTTCTTACAAAGAACTTCATTTTTGATTTTGAATTTCTTGAGTTCATTATTGGTTACTAAAATTCTATGGTAACCAAAATCTCTTAATTTATTGTCTTCTGTCGATTTATAAATTGTATCAAATGACTGTTCCCATCTAGTAGCGAAGTAAGGATAGAAGCTAGACCAGCATTAAACAGCAGTAGGCTCTCAGTGTCATTTTACTTTCCTGAAGTAAGTTGTAATAATCTTTACATCTCAAGTTAGTCAAGGAGAGTGGTCTATTGTAGGAAAAGGAGAAACCCTCTTGTTCCTTTAGAATCTCTCTATTCATAACTAATTTGGATAAACCCAAGGTCTTAACCAACTTTGTGCATCCAAATAGAGTTAGGTCTCTTGTTTGCCATAATTATATTCACATTAGTGTCCATTTTGAAAATGTTGATAAAGAAATTTAAATAAGTTATGCTTGTTTTCATGTTTGTAATATAATTATAAGTTAATTCCTAAAGATTTAATCGGTTCTTTATAAGGTTCAAAGTCTAGATGTTTAGTTTCATTATTTTTGGCTGAATCAATCCACATTGCTTTCGTTTTTTCCTCATTTGATTAAATTGTGTTTTTTTTATAAAATTCATGTTTTCTTTGAGCGCTTTTATATCCCCCCAGATGAGAGTGGTATCATCTTTGAACTGACTAATTTTGGCCTTCGTTTTTGGGCCGTTACCTCTACACCTAAAACAAATAAATAATAAAGGACTTAAGGGGCATCCTTGTCAAATGCCTCTAGAGACTTTGAAGTAATTAGTCAAATGGCTTCTGTTTAAGAACGCACTTTCTACATCACTGTATAGTACACAGATCCATTTCCAAATAACCTGAAAGTAAGTTCTTGGTCAGTTTTGGTACAAACAACACTTGATGCAAGTCAAGGACAATTTCACGGGTACTGTTAACTGTTGGGAGTTTGACTTTTCCTTCGCCATGTGCAAGGATTACTGTGCTGTCTCCCAGGTAAATACTTTTTGGTTCTTGGTACTGAACATAGTTCCCTAAAATGCTTTTGTTGCTTGCCATGTGCTTTGTCGCTGCTGAGTCAATAAACCATTCATTTGACTAATTCATTGCGCTTGAGATTAGTGCAACTCCTTTGAGTTCGGCCATATTGGAACTTCCTCTTTTACCAGTGTTCTGTTTGTTGTTTGGATTCCTGGTAATTTTTTTAATGTCTGTATATTGCAATATTATCGTCTAGTAATCTTACATTTTGTATAATGTATCTTCATTTAATGAAGCCTGTTTGATCAGAGTGAATCAGTTTCATCAATACTGATTGGGTAAAGTCAAAAGTGTCCCCGACCCTCTTAAATTGTAATTACAGATTTCAGTTTTAAAAAATTCTTCTATGTAGCTTGGGGCTTTGTTATTGATACACTTATAATAGCTAAAACCAGGGCCTGAAATTGTCTTCCTTGTTGTAACGTTTGTAAACCAACCATATTTAATATAATGATTATAGGGCCTCAAATAGACCTAAGAATATAATTATTAGTGTCTTCTAGCTTTTTAACGTGACCTCTTCCAACTCCAAGCAATAGCTGACAACAATATTCTAAATGGAGCAAAATACAGTATTTATGCTTTATAAAGGAATAAACCTGCAAATTCTCCTTAACACAGAGGCTTTGGCACATGCCTTTCTAACTTGTTCGAACACATGAGGAACAACATTAAGCTTACAATTTAGTGCTGCTCCAAGAATTATAAGTGTATAGGTATTGTCCCACGCATCTTTATCTACACTAAAGTTATAGCGATACTCATAGGGTACTGGACCTATGGCCATTGCCTGTGTCTTACAGCCTGTAAATGCATTGATCTCTATGAAGATCAGAGTTGATAATTTTTTATAAAACTGGAGGGGAAATGTCTGATGCATTATTCAGTAGTGTCATCTGCATACAACTGTAGAGAGGTGTTTGTGACTTGAAGGTTCAAATTATTAATACAAATATTAAAATACAAGGGGCCCAACAGAGAGCCCTGAGGAACCCCAACTTTCACAGGTTTCCAGTCAAAGTAAATGTCATCCAATTTGACCCTCTGCCTCCTATCTTGCAAGTAATTCCTCATCAACTACAATGCTTGATCTGTAAAGCCATAGGCTCTTAGTTTTGCAAACAGTAGGCCATGACATACAGTTGGACAGAGTCAAAGCATTACTCAGGTCAATTGCAAGCACAGCAACAGCCTCTCTGTTGTCAAGGCTCAACCTCCAATCTTCTACCATTTTCAACAATGCAGTACAACAAGAGTGTGCCCTAAGATAACCAGAGAGGTTGGACGTGAGACTTGGAGCAAATGCGGAGTACACTTAACCCATTCGCCCCTGAACCGCCCGTAACCGCCCGTGCGGATCCACGTCCTTTCTACCCTTTGTGACGTCATCAGTTTTAACGGTCAAGGACAACTTTGTCCGGTAACTTGTGCAGAGTGAAGAGATCTTTCAAACCATACCAGAATGAGCACAATTCAGTCAAGGAAACCGGAGAAAGAGGCAAAAAACCATGTAACATTGACCTGAAAATCTCCATGAAAATCTTATTCCATTGCCCACCTACCTTTCCTTTCACCTAATCCTAAGATCCTAAAAGCTTTCCTAAAAACTATTCCCACCAAAATGAAGCCTACTAAATGCCCAGCAAGAGAAAAAAAAATGAGGCAAGAAAAGCGAAAAAAGAGGGGAGGAGAGAAAGCGAAAAGTAAAAGTCAAGACTGCTGTGTCACTTTTACACCCAAAAACTATCTCGAAATTTTGCTTTCTGCGCATAACCGAACTTCGCAAGCTGATATTTTACATCTGGATCAGAAGGCCATGAAGTGTACGACCTGTAAACCGGTTTGTGGTAAGTTTAAGCTCTTTATAGCACGACAGTGACCAGAAAACCACTCGACTAGCTTCAAAACGCGTTTTTCGGCAAAATCTCCAGGAGCGAATGGGTTAAGCAAAGTACAAAACTTTTTGAAAAAAATCCACTTTTCAGGATAAAACAACCAATTAAATCTGTCTATTTCATGTCAAATCAGGTGAAAAAGGTGGTAAAAGGCCATTTTTAGGTTTTTTGATTAATCTGCAACTACCCTCTTGTAATTCTTATGGGGAAGGATCGTCACCGGATGATAGCAAGTCTTATTAGTCTCATCAGTTTTTATAAATTCTGTAGTGATGTTGCTACTTGTCCATACCATAGGTCATAACCTATTAGTGATAAAATGACCGATCAGTTTGGTCAGCAGTTGTGTTATGGCACGAGCTGATACGCATAGAAGCTGCTGGGAGTTGAATCACCACTAACTGCCTTCTGTGGATTTAGCTTGTCTAAGATACCTTTCATGTAACTCTTGCTCACAGTATTGAAATGAAAACACAGTTTATTGCCTCTCTCAGTGATGAGTTTGATGGTTGAGTCATCTCCAAAATAATCATCAATAACCTTCTCCACCCCCTTATTCACCACTGTTTCACTGAAGTAATTGTTGAAAGTATTAGCCACATCCAGAGTGTCACAAGGGATTCATTTTCCAGCAGAATAATTAATTTTTTTTTTCTCTTGCTGGGTAATAGAGGCTTAATTTTACTTCAAAATTCACCATGATGTTTTGAATTTGTGGAGGCGTACACTCAAAAAACTTTCATACCTCTTTTAAGTACTTTTCCGTAGCATCCCATGAGGCCTTTGGGATTTTGAGAGTGAAGTTTAAATACACAATTAGACCACGAGACTTTGTCACGATTGGTGTTTTTCAAACTATCTTTTACGTCTCTACAATTTCCATTCAGGGATTCCTTGTCAAGTATCAGCTTCTCCATATTTGTTTTAATTTCTGTTAGGACCCTCCATATGTCAGTCAAAGAAGGAGTTTTATTCCCGCTTTTGTCAGACACCATTGCTGTAGTCTGAGTTGTATGCTTCAACTTCTTTGTGATGGATAGTTGAAGGACCTTTAAAACTTGTTGAACTACCTAACTTCTTTCTTTTTCTTCTTCCATCATTTTGTTCCTCTCTAACGAGCGAGCTCACTAACAGATGTCCATTGTTGATAGCCACTCGATCCAGTCTCCTTTTTTTGTAAATTTATTGATAACCCCCTTGCTTTAAAGTACTTTGTTTAGTATTTACAGACAATGACAATTGAAAGATTCACTTGACCCTACAACTACATAGCAAAAATATTGCGCAAATATAAAGTTTGTGATAATGGACAGACATCTTCAACAGAGAACGATTTTACCATAATACTAAAGGAAAAGGTGTTTCTTTGCCATCTCAGGCATACATGGTACAATTTGAAAGAAACTGGGAATTGCTTGCTGACACTGTACTGATAATGCGCTTTTGAGGGCTTTTGGAAACGTTTTACAAGTTCCACGTAGCCACAATAAAATTTCCTCACTTCCTGCAAATGCTTTACAGGAAATAATTTGTAATGTATTACAAACCACAGCACTGTCAATGACTTATTTGTCCAACAGCAATATTTTGTCAAAAAAAGGTCAAATTCAGGATTGTACACTATGATGTCAAAGCCTCCAGGATGAACATGAATTACGGGAAATCCATTTAATTAGCGTTATTGCTTAGTGACGCACTGTGATAGTTCATGCACATCTGCTTCCAATTTGAACTTTTCTTCCCTTAAACGTTACCTTTCCACCCGAGTTATCATCTGGTTTATTTTTGTTCTTTTCATCCTCCTGCCTCGTTCTTTTTTTGCTTCCCTCCTTCTCCTTGTTGATCTCCGTCTCCTCCTTTTTCTTCTCCTCTTGTGTAAATGCTGCTTGAACAATTACATGGTTCTCTTCATGTTCTTCTGGGATAGGAATTAGATCTGGTTCTCCTTAGTGAGCATCTTCAAAACCCATTCCTAATCCCTTCCAACTGTGTTTGTCTGGTAGGCATGTCTTCTGCTCACGATGTTTTACACTGTTTTAACACAGACTTGTGGTCATTGTTGACAACACACTTTCCACCTAGAGGTGGAAGTAATATTTTCCTTGTAACAAATATATTAAAAAGATATTCATTCTTCCACTCTTTCTTTTACTTTTTAACTCATCAACAATATATTTGCTCAATAACAAACATCTCTGCAAGGCTGACATTTGGATGTATTTATTCAAGCATGGCTTTGCTATCGATGCAAGCTATGGAATGGCCTCATGCATGTACTGTGCTATCTCACGGGATCTCCCACTCAAGAAGTTACGGGAATTATCCTCAACTATGAAAGCTTGGTGTTTACAGTCTAGACTGCCATTTTGAAATCTCAGTTGCACGCTTTAAGTGGAAAAAGGTGAATGACACATATTCATCATTGTCCAAAACCAACCCCAAAAATGAAGGTGGGAATTGGTTTTCCTTTGACATTGCCATCAATGGGCAGGCTAATGTCTGTGGTAAGGGCACATTTAATCATGGTTACTGCAGCGTGTTGAGCCACAGTCCCGATTTTAGGCCAAATTCAGTGGAAGTTGGTATAGAGGTTATTCCCAATCCCATAAGATAATCATAATCAGAAATGTTAGGCGCCCATGCAGGCTCCTTGTTGAAAATGTTGGTTGCCCAAGAGCAAGTCGTAGGAGCCTCTGGCTCCTGGGCTCCCGTTAGGCAGCAGCCTTGCTTGTTACTCTTCGCACATGTAATGAGGCTTTTTTGAAAACAAAGCATATTGTAAAACATGCATTTTGAACACATTAAAATGCAGTAAACTGATAAAGTTACAATCCTGATATCCCCAGAACACCATTGTTAAGTGCACTGATAAAAAGCTTCTTTTAAACCGGTATGGCTTTAGTGCTTTTAATCTTTTTTTAAGTTCCAATGTGAAAAGTAACTTGCAAAATTTATCATTGATCTCTTTTAAGTGGGTAATGTTTTAGAACCTTAACACACTATGAAACAAAAAAAGAGAAAGCCGTTAACTGTGCTGGGAGAAAGTTTGGAGCTCATGGCACTGAATGATCCTTTTGGTGTTGCAATTGACAGTGGCATGACGAGAAAGATGCTGAGGATAGTGGCAATATTTGGATAAAGCACCTCATTGGAGGATGTCATCTCCTAATGTACTTGGTTTGACTCCTTTGGCTACCCTCCAACTTGCATTCCACCTCACAATTTGATAATCAAAGATGGTCCTTTTGCTTTAGTCATTCTTGTATGCATTGTATATTTTCTTCATGGTATCTAGATGTACATTGAGTTCTGCACGCCTAATAATAGGTACATGTATAACCCATAAAACACTCATGGCGCATTAACAACCTGTCATTGAGCTCTTGACCAAAGAAAAGTGAAGCCAAATGCTGAATCATCAAAATTTAAGCTTGTGGAGGCTTTAAGATGACAAGCTAAGCACTACTGTATGTGTAAACATGCTTCTCTGAGAGAAATGGGGAATGAGAAGTTTACTTCATGGCTATATTTCCATAAGATTGTCTCACTTTCTTGCATGTGCGTTTTTTTGTTTTGTTTTGTTTTGTTTTTTTTTTCCCACAGCTTTATTGGGTACTCCTCTTGTAATATACAGTATAAATTTATAATACAACACACACTAAAAAAAGAAAAGAAGCAAAAACCCAAAAGGGGTAGGTGCAACGGGACTAACGTCCCGTGCGAGGCACCGCCCCTAGATGAAGACCAAGCACAAGCCAGCACAAGGCTGGGCTTAAAATTAAAAAACAATTTCTTGGTCTCCAATTGGCAACTTACTGGAGAGACATAGTCACCAGATGCACATTATTAGTTGCCAGTTTGTATTGTGAAAAGCATATTTGGGGTTGGCTGAAAGTGTTCAAAATTGTTATATGGAGTCTGGTCACCTGGGACAAAAATTAAAGAATTTCTCTTCTTCAATGTCGCCTGCGATAAACAGTGCCCTGATATTCAGCTTGGCCGTGGTGATCAATATGCACTTCTTTCCCATCTAAAGTATCTCACTGTTGATCAATATAACCTCCAGCGAGGGCAACTCCATTGACCATGTAGACCATCATTGCTGTGAGAAATGAACCATTTGTTAGAAGCAAATAGCAATTTAGTTAATTCGAGAAACCACAAAAATTATACTGTTTAAGTTAAAACACATTAAAACAATAAAAATTAAGCAACACAAGTTACAAAACATATGACAAACCCTGAGTTGCATTGGGTGATGTTGGTCATGAGACACTAGTAATACGCAGGGTGTGATGATTACCACCTAATGTGAAATTCGTAGGGAGCTGAGTCATGGATGAGTTTGGAAGACTGACTTGTGGATGTGGAGAAGAGTATGTTGAGACTGTGCTGGTACAGGGCTGGGAGTCAGTAGGCAGTGGACAGAATGTTGGCAGGGGGCTGTGCCATTGATGTTGTAGAAATACTTATAATAACTCAACCCGATTCAGGGACAGAACATGACACCACAGATGACAGATTGAGATTATCTGACTTGACATCTTAACCTACACACAAAATAAAATTATAGGTTTGCAATGCGCACATTTGTCTTGTGCGAGATTTTGTCTTTGTAATTCGTAGGTTATAATGGAGAGGGTAAATCTTTTTCTTTGTTGCTTTTCAGTTATTTTAATATGTTTGGCAATGTAAAATGTCTGGAACAGTTTTGTAGTCAGATTTTTGCGCAATTTCATTTTTCTGTTTTTTGCACCGATGACAGTTGAAGTGACTCAAGTAATGTGTTTGGATCACAATTCTGTAAAATACAGTGTTTCGGTATGGGGTGAATTCTTTGAATATTTATATATCCTATAAGAAAATAGAAACAAGGTAGGTTGCTGGTAGTGAAATCTTCCTTGCCAAATACGGAAATTTAAAGAGTGCATGTTTCATGGACTTACATTCAGTGTTAAAAGAAATAGTTGTGATTATAACTTCACTCCATACAGATGCTGTATTCTGCAGTATTGTGATACAAATATTGAGCCTGAGTTACTTGGTTTGTGAGTTGTTGCTAGTGAATTTGGAAGCGATGTAAGGGGTGGAGGTTTCATTTCTTGCAAACTCAGAGCAGCGCTTGTTTGGTCAAATTTTGGTATTCTATTTAAATCTTACATTATCATAAGGCGGTCTGTAAAAAAAAGTGATGGAGTCATTATAGCCATTCGTCTTTTATTACTTCTTTGACTCCAAAAGAAAGCTACATTGAAACTTTAATTGATCTGTTGATTATTCTGCAACATTAGGAATTGTTTATTATCATCTAGGCTTGATTGGATGAGGAGGAGGTATCCATGGCAACCCTGCAAGCGGCTCCCACAAGGCACCGTCACACTGAACGATTCAGTGAAATACTTACCGACCAATACTTACCTGGCCCATACCTCAAGAGGGAGGGAGGGAGGTAGGGATGGGAAAAAAACCAAAGCACAAAATGGCGTGCAAACAGCAAGCTATTGCAACAACACTTTGCGAAGAACTGCAAGCAAGCAACTGCATTATATAAGTCACAGGGTGCCCCTGCTAGAGGCATCAGGCCACCCCTAGTATAGCTGGGGAAACTGCTGACCAGCATTGCTTCGAGGTTAACTTTGCCTAAATTACATTTAGCCACATTTAAACTCATCACCAATAGATGAGCTTGGGCGTTGGTGCCTACAAGGTTGGTGGAGCAGGGCAATGCTCTAGCATAAGAAGGAGGTATCCATGGCAACCCTGCAAGCGGCCCCCTACCCGAACCGGAATCTCCTTTGGTGCTTGAAAAAGGAGGGGCCAGCGAACAGGGGTGAAATGGAACCTCCAACTCCAACAACCCCAAGCACCAAGCGCAGCAGTTGCATCAAAAAACAGACAACGCAATTACCAAATGAATGCAGCTGACGGGGAGACACACCAAAAACCACAGTGCAAGCCCAGGGCAATTCGGTATTTAACTCGACTGCAATGTCAAAGGAGCTGTGGATAACAAATAACAAGGACACGCCATGTCAAGCCAGCTGACTAGAGATGCCTGCAAGAGCTTCAGAAGGTGTCCGGATATAAAGCTGGTATGCATTGCTAGTCCAACATCCAAGAGCCTGAATTAGGTGGTTAGGAATACCATTGTGAGCTACTACCATGGCTGCCCCAATGCGGAAGCCGGATTGAGCGAGAGAGAGGTTGACCATTCGCAAGTAGGAACAAGGGGCCAGGGACATTTCCTCGGAAGGAGAGGTAAGCCAGCAAAGCCTGAACTGCGCAGAGGGGTGCCCTTCGCAGACCAATATCGATGTGGCAACCCTGACGGAATGGATCCGTCTCGATGCTTTTATCTGAACATGGAGGCAGGCTGGCGACTGGAGCGAATCTACAGCGATGTCTGCCACTGATAGATGAATAGCTGGAGAAAAGCTAGCTAAATTGGGGACTGTAATTCTGCAGCACGGAGAAAACCAAAAGAACCCAGCATGCAGGCTGCCCAAAAGGCGCAATAATAAAAAATATTGAGGTCTAACGGCCGATTAATAACCAAGAGAAGGCTGTCAGTAATCGGAAGGTGCCGAGCAGCTGGGGAACCTTGGGAATGCTTGAACACTCTTAACACTCGTTGAAGCCGCAGGCAATTATGCAAAGGGTCAGGAAAACCTTGTTCAATGTGCAAGGAGCAAACTGCAGATAAATATACTTTAATTGATGAATGCTGAATCGAATCTGCAAGAAATGAAACAAACAAACATAAAGTCCACTTGTCTGCGGGGCAAGGCGAGCCATAGGGGTGGAGCTTTCCAGCTTGGCGGCAAAATTCAATGAACTTGCATTGACCTGACGCATATACTTTCCGGGTGGAAAGAGCAAGACCCTGAACCAAGAAATGCAAGCACTGTTGTTTTAGGGAGGAGGTGTTAAGCTGTCCAGCAGGAGCTGAGGAATGGGACAAGGGGACGAATGAGCCTCCGGAGCCAGCTGCCTGAACTGCTGCCAATGGAAACGAGAGATAGCATCAGCAATTTTGTTCTCAACTCCAGGAACATGAGCAGCAGTGAAAGTAAAACCCCAACGTGCCACCAAGAGCAGAAGATCATGGAGAAGGTGCATTAAGGCGGCACCTTTGAAGTCCAGGTCATGAGAATCGCGACTACTACCTCTTTATGTGGTCGAAAAAGGACATGCTTCCTGGCCCACAAAGATCCCAAAAGGTGAGCAGCAATCACCACAGGAAAGAGTTCTTGGTATGTGATAGATTGGCTGGCCTGCACCGTTGACCAGGCACCATAAAACCACTGGCCTCGAGAATAGGCACCAAAGCCAATCGCACCTGCTGCATCCGACTTGACCTCCAAGTCTGTGGCAGCAGACATGCCAGGGTACAACCAGAACCCAACTCCGCGCCAAGAAGATAGAAACTGCAGCCACCACTGAAGATAAGACGAAATTCCTGGTTAATCCGAAAGGATGGTCCTTGTTATGAAGCAGCACAGTAAGTCAATAAACTGACAGAGAAAGGCTCTCCCTGGCCAAACTACCTTAGCAGCATGGTGTAAATGGCCAATAAGGGACTCCAATTCCTGCTTTCTGCACCAGCGACGGGGCATCCAGGAATGAATGAGTTCTCTTAGTGCAAGCAATTTGTCCTCAGGAAGATGAGCCACTTGGTTCCAATTCAGTTCCTAAGATAGTCATAGAAGTGGCTGGACCCACACATTTGTTAGCTTGAAGAGGCAACCCCAGCCGATGGCAGACAGATACTGCCGTGTTAAGGTTATAAGCACACTGGGACGACTGTGGGGGACCTGCGGTAATAAAGTCATCCAAATAATGAAACAGATCGGAAAGGCGATGCTTATGGAGAAGGATCCATTCAGCCATATCAGCTACAGAATTGAAAATAAATGGTGCAGAACGGAGACGGAAGGGGAGTGAGAGATCAACGTAGAAATGACCACGCCATCTCATGCCAAGTTAGAAGCGATCATGTGGGTGAACTGGAATGTTCCGATAAGTGGATTCCACATCAAATTTTGCCATTAGGGCACCTGGGCCATAATGGGAAACCATGCGAATAACTTGATCAACCTTACTATACTGAAGAGAAAAATCCTGAGGATAAATGCCGTTGTTCACACTTGCACCTCCTGGGGAAGACAAATAGACTATCAAGTGCCATTTGCCCGGCTGGCCCTTCTTAGGAATGACTCCAAAACTGCTTATATGCAAACGAGGAAAAGGGGAAAAGGAGAAGGGACCTGCAACCCTGCCCAGAGAGACTTCGTTAGCCAGACATGCATCGACAATGTGGGCATGGTGAAGAGCAGAGGGCTTGTTTCTTTTAGCTGGCTTAAGCTTGTGAGCTGAGTGGAAGACTGACCGGAAGCCATGCTGGAGACCCTGAAGGACATAGGAAACCTGTTGCTGGTCGGGATGACTGGCCAATTCCTTTGAAAATTCCTCCACCTTAAGGGGACTTACTGCTGATACAGGAGGGAGAACTGGATGAGCTGGGAAGAAAAAAGGCTATTTTGAAATAAGGCAGAGCCAGGCTGGCAAAGGGGAGGGGGTATACTAAAGAGAGAACTTTTGGACAACAAACCGCAAACTCAAACAACTTGACAACTTTATTGCAGCACACATGGCCCGACCTAGCTACTGTTTACAAAAATGAGGTAACACAACTTAAGAAGTAATTTGATGACTAAAGGTCAGGAATCACGGAGAAAAACTAAAGGTAATCAAAGCAGATCAACAAGGTATAAAAAAAAAACAATCAGGAAAACAAAAAGGCGCATCCACTACCACCTGGTTTTCAAGGCGGACGAGGGTACGGAGGGAGGAGAAGCAGATCTTCATTTGCGATCGTGTGAAGACGTTTTGTCAAAACAACGGGAGCATTCCGACGCATGGTTGGAACCCGCACAAGTGCTGCAGCGATGGGCGAACTGACATGAAGAAAATTGTGCCGAACAGTGGCTCCTGTTCCATGACCGGCAAATGACCTGGGAGGAGTCAGCTCCAGATGGTTTGGAACCACTAGACCCAGAACACACGGAGGTCCCAGCAGGGTGAAAATTGTAGAGTTGAACGTTCATGGTCGACCAGTCTATGAGCTTCGTTGCCACACCGTGCTAGCAGAAGGCCTGATCATATGCCAGCCAAACACGACCACTGAACTGACGGTATGTGCAGGATGAAAAGCTTGTAGGATGTTAAATCTTTCCAGCGGGGTGGAAAATACAACGTCAGAATCAGCATGAAAATTGTAAAAGCTTCGGACCAGGTCACGATGTCCTCGATGCTTCAGCGTTGCTTTTTAGCACTTGGCAGAAACACTAAGTGCCCGTCCAGGAATGCTTGGGACTCCGGCTCGGTCTGAACAATGTTGACTGATAGCAAGTCCCCCAAACCCACATACTTGCCAGCAACAATTTGGCTGGCCGTTTTTGCCGGAATTGGTGAAAAACTGGGGCCAACTACAAACGGCTGTTGGAGTAGCAGTCCCGATGGCAGGCTGGCAACCAAAGAGCTGTTGTTGAGTTGTACTGGGACAGAAGCGCCCGCCGTGATCAAGAAGCTTAAAATCGGCGAGCGCAGGGTTGCAAATGTGGCAACAAAGGATGGCACGGTAAGATTAGGCCTACCCTGAGTGGCTGAAGGTAAAGATATCGCCTGTTGCTCCGGAAAGGCTCCTCCAGAAGCTAAAATGGTCGGCGTTTGCTGAGACAAACTGGGCGATGGGGCGGGAACGCCCCTAGAAGCTGCTTGTAGCTCCACGCTAACTGAATTTCCATGCAAATTGCTTGAGGTAGAGCCAGGGCTTTTTTCTGCCGCTAAAGAGTCCTTAACGGCATCGACGATTACAGCGATTAGAGCGGGATCATGGACACCAGGAGCAACAACTGGGGCGGAAACTGTTGAAGATGACTGTGGCGCCAAGTTTGCCGCAGAAGTGGGTGATGAAGGAACAGACGACTTGGCGTGCAGAAGGGTATATGGTAGCCAATTCTCCCCGTCCAAACTAGCAGCCAAACTATTGTTGGTTCGACGAGCAGTCGTTGTACAGGCAGAAACAGCAAGCAAGCAAAAACCAAAGCACAAAATGGCACGCAAACAGCAAGCTATTGCATCAACCCTTTGCGAAGAACTGCAAGCAAGTAACTGCATATATAAGTCACGAGGTGCCCCTGCTAGAGGCATTGGGCCACCCCTAGTATAGCTGGGGAAACTGCTGACCAGTATTGCTTCGAGGTTAACTTTGCCTAAATTACATTTAGGCACATGAATAACAATATATATTTCTTGTTATTCTTGAGGTCAGCTCATTATGTTCTATACCCATTTACACCTCCATTACGGGAATAGAAACAACAACTTGTCCTTGATTACATCTTCAATTCCAAAAAGTGGCTAAATTGAGACTTTATTCTATTCATTATTGTGAACCGAAAATACTGGAACCAGATTTTGGAATAAAATAACAATATATATTTCTTCTTATTCTCTTATTTCGTTCAACTTGTTACGTTCCGTACCGATATACACTTCCATTATGGGAACAGGAACAACTGATTACATCTTTGACTCCAAAAAAGCGGCAAAATTGAGACTTTGGTTAGCAGATTATTTTGCAACATTACCAATTGTCTATTATCAAACATGCGTGGGGAACTGATAGTTATTTAAACAGACTGACAGTTAATTGCATTTTTATGATTTCGCTATGCGGCTGATTACTGCTTTTCTTATAAACTACTCTAATTTGAGTAGGCAGTTTTAGAATTGCTTCTTCAATTAAATCTTTGGATATATTACTTTCTTGATGTTTTTGCTCTATGAGAACAAACACGTGCTTAATTGTATCTCCAGACATTGTGAGAGTTACTTTTTGGGTAAACTTGAGTAAACCATTTATTTGTAGAAGATGACTGATTTTGTTTAAGGTGGCAGCTGTTACACTCTATGAATGTTTAATTTGTGAGTTGTTGAATTTTCTGCATGAAAAATAAGATGAAACAGTTTCTACACCAACTATTTCTCCATCTTCTGTCGGAGAGACATAGAATGTCCTTTCCTTGTTCACTCATTCCTTTTTGAGCTTTGGAAATGTACGGTACTATATACATTGCACATGAATACACATCAAGAACAAACTGCAAATCCATGTTTGCTCACCATGCTTTGAGGCAAGCAGGGTTGTAATTTTTGACCCTCAATTCATTTGGTTCTCATTTTAAAGAAACAGTAGGAGAATTTAAAGCTGATCTTACAGCTAATCGATAGTCACTTTCAGAAATCTTTAATTTAACAAGCCACTCTCCAAAGGTGATTGATTCACCTTCTTTTAAGTCATGTAGTTGTTTCCGAATAGTTTTCCAGGTCTCTTTGTGTTGCTTCATTCCATGCGGTGGTGTATCTGATCCTAAGGGATGTAGAATTTCCCTTGCCCTTAGAGGAGGCTGTGAATAATTGAACCAACATTCTTTGTTTGTGTCTTTTGGCATGTGTGAAATACCTATGGATTTGTCTGTTCACAAATGTTTGCAGTTGTGGGTCTTTAATTTGCCATTTGCAAGTAAGTATCTTATCAATGAAGTTTGTAACTGTAGCATCATCATCAACTCCAAATTTTGGTGCATTTTTTAGCTGTATAGGCATGTGGATGTGAGGAGAGCCATATTGCTGGTATTCTCCTCTATAGAACAGTCAGTCAGTCAGTCAGATATTGCTCCCAGAGGTTGGGATGTATTCAAAAGAAAGTTTGTGAGAAATTGACTTATCTGATAATCAAAATGTCTCGCTCTGGTTACTGGGCTTCTTTGAATTAACCTGCATTTCTCATTCCAAGTCATTTTTTCTTCATCATTATCAGAGCACTGTTTGTTATCAACCAACTGATGTTTCTGCTGAAGGGAAACTACAATGATAATAAATATTTATTGCCTATTAGGCACAAATTAACATGTGAATATGTTTAATTGCACCTTACATTCAAATCTAACCTATTTGTGTACAAAATATAAAATAGCATAGTCCTAAATTAATTAAAAAGCCTAAAAGACTGATAAGAAACAAAAATAGACAGTCTATGACTGCATGTGGCTTACTGTATAGCTCCACTTAAATAAGCGATGACATGACGTCTGACATTTGCAGACGAGAACAAATAGCAAGAAGCTATGGATATGTAGTCTGCAAGTGTGACAGTGATACAGGGGTACATGTCCCACTAATGTTTAATAGGTACCAATCCAAAACATAAGTCAGAAAATATCCGAGTTGAGTGAAACGCCACGTAATAGTTTTTATTTGAGATGCTTGGAACAATATTATGTATTCGATACTTAAAGGTTTAAACTATATGTAAATCATCTATCATTTTAGAGAAATCATCAAGCAGAAACTGGTAGAGAACTTGAGAGGATTTGTCCAGAATCATCCTCATTTGGTCTGAATGAAGCATGTGTTTTTGTAACTCTTCATGTGATGTGGTATCAACATTGGTATCCTTGTGAATTTATGGAAGGAAACTTTGCACTGCATCATTGAAGTAAGCGAAAGTTAGCAACTTTCCATTCAGAGTTGTGACTGTTATGTTGCATACTACTTTGGTGGTGCATGTGGAAGACAACATGGTTGTGCTGCAGTGTGGACAAGTAATGAGTTCTGTATCCGTCCCTGTATCCAATGAGTGATTGCAGGTGACACATGTCTGCTGTTTTTTTATGTGGACTCCAATACATTGTCCCTCAATAATGGTGTCCTTGATTTCATCAGATGTTAAATTGACATTTGTAATTTTATCTTTCTTTTCTATGATGGTGGCTTCACTGGTACTTAAGTACTTCACGTAATCAAAAACTCTAGTTGTAAGACCCCTGAAAAGATAACTTTTACCACAGTCTACTTGGTTGATGACTTCCTCCCACAAAACAAGTTTGATGCTATGAGTTTAATCGGCTATGATACAATCAACCTTAAAAATCTCTTTTCCATTTCTTAGTACGGCTGCTTGTTTTACTGCTTGTTCATTTCGTTGGAATGAACATCAACGTTCTTGTAGAGATCTGCTGAGAGCTTGTTTTACTGTTAGCAGGGATGAGCCAATCTCAGCATTGTACTCAAAATGTGTTGATGTGGGCGAGATTTTTGCTTGCTTCAGGATTTTATACTGATCCTGATTGTTGGAAAAACGTGCGCTTGAACTCTTCTTGTGGCCATAAATTTTCATAGGTGACTTTTGTTGATATGCTTGTTGCGAGTTGACTCTTTTGGAAGGATCAAAACAGACAGCACGGACCTTTTTGTCTTTGTCTGTCTGAATTAGACACTCGAAATATGGCGTTTTACTATTACAAGCTGTTTTCATTGGACTCAGTGGCTGTACATAGCTCTCCAGTTGTCTGTAAACAAAAGTAAATACTTGAGACTCGAGAGGTAGTGAATACTGGATTTCACATATTATGAATGAGCAAGAAGTTTAAGATAACTGTACAAATAGACAACAAGTGCGTTGTGGAATATCTAAACAGAGATAGTTGAGTTTCTTATGAGGTGCAATATGCCAATGTGTTACTCTACTCACAGTGTTGCAGGAAGGCTCCCATGGAACGTAATTTTTTTCAATAGCAACTCATTGCTGGAAACTGAAACTAATACCATTGAAGATCTGGGTTGAAATCGACAAAAAGTGAACCAAAATGAAAGCAAAGTTGTCTTTGCTTTGTGCTTTCAGTCTTAAACAGAGCTAAAACTGTTAACGAGGGTAATTTTCTTCTGACGCTCTGCTAAACTGTGCGTCAAATAGTATTAGGTCAACATAATCGCCCGCTAATGGATCATGAGCGCTTAGTGTGGCAAACATTCTGGAAAGAACCGGGACTGGAATCGAATGTTGGGTGCCTCCAGTGGAAAATGAAAAGCAAGCCTTTGTTGCTGAGTAGTGGGTCCTTGCTCCACGAGAGATTTGTAAAAGGATGACATACCTGACACAAGAGATGATACCTTACAATAAAAACTCGTACTGCTTCCTTTTTTAACGCAAACCTCATCGCCAGCCTTTCTTCACTGTAGAGAAAGAATGGTCTTTTGAACCCTTAAGCCATCAAAAACAAGCAGAAGCAGAATCATCAATTTCTAAACAAGGTTCTTCACCTTTTGTAGTGGCTTCTATATCATCACTTGACCTTTTCATTGTGTCAATCCTCCTTCAAAGTAACGGTAAGAGTAACAGGTCTTAGGTCTATTTGATTATTATCGAGCGTGGCAAAGCCAGGAGAATTATTTTGCAATTGGCAATATATGTGCAAAGGCATCCCTTAATTGGAAGGGTGGAATACAACTTTTGACAACTATCCTTAATTGGTTTGGTTTGGACTTTGTGTAAATGGTTAAATGTGCTATTTTATCCCTCACCGTAATTTTTCTTCCTCCCTTTTCCCGTTACTAATGTAATTTCCACATAGTACAAATGAACTAAGAAAATAGCTTTAAGAGTGTAATTCCAGGATACAAAATTATTTGTCAATGGACATGCTGGACGTTTATGTGGAACAGATCTTCCTAAATTATTTGTCTTAAGGCTATAAATGTAAACTTTGCTTTTTGCTACTGCATGATTTTCTATTTCTACCTGTATTATTATCATGAGTAATTAACTTTCAAGAAAAAGGCTAATTGGCATCCTCCGGGAACAATTTTTGATGACTGCACTATCACATAGAACTACGTTCTTGTTGTCCTTGTCATGTGTTTCTTCTAATAAAAGTCGCAAATGATGGCCTTGAACTCGTTAGGCACTTCCACTTCCCGAAGAAAAAAAAAACAAATCTCTCAAAACATTGCCTTGCACTGTCCGTAAATGTCAACGAGTGAGTTCTGTTTTGGTCAAGTTGATGCCGGATTGCTAAGCCAACTGCCTCTTCATCAGTCAATCCAATATATATTATATTGTGACCTCTCTTTTTTTAAATGAAGTCGCATTCTTACCTGGCAGCAACAAAAGTAACAGGAACTCGAAATTGCACTTTTGGGCCTGTTTATTTAACAGGTTAGCCAGCCTCTCTGCAGGCACAAAGTCCACTATGGCCCTTTTATGGTAGTTCCAAGCAGGTTTTCTTGTGTTAAGGTGGCTGAACACAGTTTTGGCAGTTTCTGAGTATAGGTCATTTGCCAAACTGTGGCAAGAGAAAGGTTGCAGCTCACAAGCTGAAACTTGGCAAGTGAAAAATATACTGATGAAAGAGTTTGACTGACAGGTAAAATTTGACGTTTTCGTAGTTTCCATGGCAACGTGAACGATTAAATACAACCTTAAAATTTCACCGTTACTCAGTTTACATAAAATTCGCTCATTAGATTTTCTCATAAACTCGCACACAGCTTACTATAATTAATCATTACCATTTGAAACTTGTTTGACCAAATTTTAACAGAGGGGTGTTTAGATAATCACTAACATAATTCTACCGTAATTATTAAATGTGTTACAAAATTCGTCTGTTCAACTTCCATTTTAAAGTTCTCATCATTTAAAATACGATAAAAGTAAACATTTTGCCAAATATCACAAAATTTTATAGCGTAGATTTTGAAAAATCGTCGTCTGTGTACCGTTGCTTTTTTCGCCGCCATGTTTGTTTGTCTAATTTAAAACACGCGCTACCGCTGACCGCCCGCAAAACTGTGTTCAGCCACCTTAATACATGCTGCAACAAAATATACTTATTTCTCTCATCTCGTCTGATTGCATCTTGACATTTTTGGTCGCTTCGTATAAATTGCATAAGCCAGCTTTACTCAACAAGCAGATATTATCGAGTGAGTTTACTTGTGATGTCCCTATCCAGACCATGAAATTACATTTTACATAAATGTGCTTTTTTTTCTTACTAGTATGTAGAACTTCCCTTATGGAGAAGGATATTGGACATTGGATTTTTCAGAGAAACAAATCTGGCTGCAGTTTCTCTGTTATGAGATTTCTTCAAATCGGTCAGCTCACAGATCTCTTGGTATTGATTGTCAATGCATTTTTCCAAAGATCTTAGGGACTTAAGTCAATTAGTGGTTTTGTGACAAACTTGAAGTGTATCAAGCCGTGATTTTGTAAAGCTAAGAACACCTTAAAAAGTTGAAAAACTGAGAACAGGTCTTTGTTTTTCCTTTTAACCTAGTTGTCTTGACATCACTGTATTTACGAATAAAATCTATACTCATTTTATTGATAGGCATACTTGTGTTAAAAAATTTTTTGCTACCACTTAGTGATCCTCCATTTCTAAGAGTATGAAGTCAATGATGGTGTTTTTTGTTGTAGTCAAAAGTCCTCGAAGGTTGAATTGTCCTTTTTGATCTGGTGCCAAATATGGCCATTTGAAGTTTATTTTTTAACATTCTGTTTTGTGATTGGAGATACCATAAACCTTGAGGAATGCAGTCTTTGAAACTTTGCAAAGCAGTATAAAAGGTCATGTATGTTATTTTTCGTTTACCCGTGGGCGTGATCTTCACTTTAACAAGTTTTGACAAGAGGTAATTTTTTATTGTATTGCTTA
>NC_133201.1:20098797-20218797 GCF_958299795.1 Porites lutea
CAAAATAACTTATTACATCTTTATTTACTCTGACAAGTATTTATCAACATCATGGGTGACATGTCTATTATTCATTATAAATAAAGAAAGTTCAAGGTGCAATACAAATCATAAAGGATATATAAGGCTGCATTTCCACATTGGAGCCTCTTTCTTCTTTGGCTTTAATGGGGTCGGCCATTTTGTATTTTTCCATTACGGGAATAGAATCAACAACTTGTCCTTGATTACATCTTCAATTCCAAAAGGTGGCTAAATTGAGACTTTATTCTGTTTATTATTGTGAACCAATAATACTGGAACCAGATTTTGGAATAAAATAACTTCTTCTTTGCTTCTTATTCTTCAGTTCAACTTGTTACGTTCTATACCTATATACACTTCCGTTATGGGAACAGGAACAACTGATTACATCTTTGACTCCAAAAAGCCGCAAAATTGAGACTTTGGTTAGCTGATTATTTTGCAACATTACCAATTGTCTATTATCACACTGAAAAGTCACAAACATGCCTGGGGAACTGATAGTTATTTCAACTGACTTACAGTTAATTGCATTTTTATGATTTCGCTGTGCAGCTGATTACTTTATTTCTTTTCTTATAAACTACTCTAATTTGAGTAGGCAGTTTTAGAATTGCTTCTTCAATTAAATCGTTGGATATATTATTTTCTTGATGTTTTTGCTCTATGAGAGCAAACACGTGCTTAATTGTATCTCCAGACATTTTGAGAATTACTTTTTCTTTGTTAGTAATTTTAAATAGAACTTGGGTAAACCATTTATTTGTAGGACTAATCTTAGACTTGTACCCTGTAGAAGACAGCATTGCCAAAACGTCGGTTAAGGCTCCTAAAATAACAGCCTCGATTTTACAATTTTCGAATTAACAGAGGACGTCAGCAGACTGATTTACCGCCAGTGGCGGGATGAGGTTGCAGCCGGTGGTTTTGTTAGGTTTTACTTTAGATGACAGTTCTCTAACTTCCAGAGCATTAAAATTAGTAAGAGAGATATTTACAGCTACAAGTCGGTTCTGGGTGATGTGAGACAAGTCAGGCGAAATATGTAGTCATCTCGTGTAGTACTAGTGAAGAAATCATTCAGGGTTTCGCACACTTGAAGTTGATCTGTGATGATTTGTTCTTTGTTCGCTATAGGCATTCTTGCGTGAATTTACATACGGTTTTATGGTACTCCAAACCTTCTTTTGATCACCTTTTTTTTCTTTGCGGAGATGTTTGAAGTGAGCGTTCATGGCATTTCTCCTGATGGTAACGACCCTATTTTGCATGACACGATACTTTTCCCAGTCAGTCGAATTTCTTGTTTTATAGTATCTATGTGTCTTGCTGTCTAATCCTCTGCCGAATTTCTTGAGTAATAAATTGAGATCCCTTATAAGGGCGGTGTTTAAAGGATATAATAGGTGCATGGACGTCCCGTACTTGATTATTTGGCTTTTCCTAGCACCAATACAGGTCGTCTATGTCACCAAAGATGTACGTAACAGAGAACGGAACTTGACTGAAGTCTTCAAGAAAGAATTTTTGATTGAAAGTCTTGAATGATCGCTTGATAACTTTCTCTGCCCTGGGTCATGGTAGTTTGGCGTTTAAAACTGTGTACACTAGATTCAGGTCACTGAGACCGGTGTCTGCTACGCCAGAAGTGATTGTTTAAGTAGGCACGTTAGTAAGAATAACATCAAAACGCAATGGTTTGCCTTCAGAGATTCTTGTAGGAACACTGATAAGTGAGTCTATATCCTATACATCACAGAGATCAAGTAAGCCTTTTCCTTGTTTGTTATTATCCAAAGGATGAAGTAAATCGCAGTTCGGGTCCCCAATGCACATAAAGTTTTGACGACTTTCATCCAGTAGCTTTGCCAAGTCATTTTTGAGTGAGTTGTTATCCTCAGAGGGTGGTTTGTATGCGCAGACCAGGGCAACTTGACGTTGTCCAATACGAATATCTAGAAGTGATTCTATTGATTTACAAGCTACTTTCTTGGAGGGGGCTGTAATTTTATTGTTCACATAGACGCAATACCCCCACCACCTTACACTCTGTCTCGGCGAAAAAGTCTATATCCCTCTACTTGAAGTTGAGAGTCCAGAAAAGTATGGCCAATCTTTGTTTCTTGCATCGATAGTATGCCAAGAGCATAATAGTCTAGCCATTCCTTGTCAATGTCTAAGTACGTTCTAATGGAAACATTGCGATTAAAGAATGATTTTTTTCCTTAACTGTATTGTCCATGTAGGCTACTGTAAGTAAAATGATCAGTTTTACAAAACACTTAAGAATAAAAATTACCAACGTTTTGAAGTTGTCATAACATCATTATCAAGTGACAAGATAAAAAACTACCTTATTTAAGTAAACAGTTTTAAGTGAAAAAATAAACTAGAGAACAAAAGTAATATGTTCAACGAACGTTTTTGCCAGGATGGAATGTAACTGACTGTTTAAGCTTGGCTTCTTCTCGTTAACCCAATAAACTCAAACCCTGAGCCCAGACCACCCTGAAATTTCAGACAAAATGGCTGCTTTAAAGTACTCAAGAATTTAACGTCTTCCTTTTACTAAGAATCATTTTTTGTGTGGTTCTTTCCGTAGTAGACTGGAAACTGGGGAATAAAGCAGGTTTCCTAGCTGGTGAGCATCCAAACTTTTACGCTTAATTTATCAGGCTTCACGGGCATACACTGCTTGAATTACAGCCTCCCGTTGAACGTTACAAGACCTTAGCCTACACTGACATTATTACCAGCAATGTAAGTCTCAGCAAATCGCTTTTCAGGGAGGGTTATGTGTGAGCAAACTTTTCAACAACGGTTGGCTCGATCTTAAGCATTCAGGTCAACCAAATGCAGGTATTTTCCCAGAGTTAAAAAACTGCTGCTTCAGAATTGTTTTTGAAGCCTTCCACGCTGATAAATGTGTCAGACTCGCAAAGCAGGGCCAGCTGGGGAAGGTGATGGATTCCCATCTAAATGTTTAGCCCTAAATAGGCTCACATTTTGGTGCGAAAACTTCATCTCCTTTAGACTGGGTGTTAGCAATTGAGCATTTTACAATTTCATCCAGATAATTGTCATCTATAAATAGATTGAAGAAATCTTTGGATGTTGCATTGTCCCCAAGACCTTTAGCTGTACCATGACAACCCTTCAACATCAATTTCACTGAATTTGTCAGACCATCGGAAAGGCTCGTTATTGTCTTAAGTAGTTTCTTCGTCATCACTTTCATCACTTTTGTCCTCCTCGTGCTTGCTTAAAAAAAACTGACAAAAATCGCACACTTAAAGTAGAAAGGTAAACTTGGTCCCAAATAGCAGTATAGCCAGAGAGAAAATGTGTAAACTTTGTTTGAGCTTGTGACCTCCAGGCTTGCAAGCACTCCCTCTACCCATGAGCCCACAAACAAAAGTATACACATCTCTGACTCCGGCTATACCACCTGAGGAAGCGAGAAAGGTGCGACCCCGGGCGTCTCTTCTCGAGTGCATGACTTCACCCGGGGGAAATAATAGATAGCACCGCCAGGATTAAGAGCTGGAAGTCTGGCCACAATGAACAGATTTTTCACATTAGCTTCTGGGCAAGCCGGATTGCGAGCGGATTATTAGAGATTGGTACAATATCTGCATAATTTCTATACAGAACGGTCTCATCCATCTTCTTCTGGAAAACCCTACTACAAACTTGGATGTTTTCACCTTTGCCTCGTGAGTAATTGAAAAGAACTTAAAACAGCACAACAAAAAGAAACCCAAGAAGCACGTAAGAGAGCGCCTAGAGAATCAAAGAGGTGTGCAGTGACAAGGAGAGCCAAGAAGAGCTCACAAAGGAGGCTTGCATATGCGTGGATGAGATTGAGAAAGTCGTGTGCAGGTTCTATGGTCGCCTAGAAGAGGCATACACAAGGCCAAGGAAGAAAGCCCAAAATCTAAAGGTTCTTCATTGGCGTAATCTGTACGTTCTAGGCTCAGCAAAAACTAGTTGACAGGCAGCCACAGCAAGCAGAATTTCCTTTTGGCTGTGGTTGCTTACTGAGAGAAACAGAATTGTTTAACACTGTGAATGTATTCATTTAAGCCTACCCTCGCATTAGGGCCGTTTAAATGAGGAAAAATAAGACGCATCTTTCATAGGACGTGTCATAAGACTCAAACTATCCCATATAAACGGCACATTTTGTTTGAAATTTTGCTAAGACGCGTCTCGTCTAAAAACAGCCCCTAACACCTGTTCTTCGATAAGTCGCGTCTTAATGTGCCGTTTATATGGGATAGTTTTGCATCTTATTTATGACACATCTAATAAAAGACGCATCTAATTTTTCCTTGTATAAATGGCACTAATGATCAATCATCGAAAAACCTGTTTTCAACTTGCCCCTTTTTGTATTGCACTGATTGCTTTGGTGGCATCGCAAATGGCGGCTGTCTCCTTATTGAGTATTTTTGGCGCGGATTATGTTTTTTTTTTACATTTTTTGAAGCAAAAAGGCTTTTACCAATGGCGGCCTTTTTTTTCATAGTTTTGGTCGTGAGGCACTAGGCTGAGTGAACAGAATTTGTGTATGGATCACCTACAAGCCCTATTTTTCTGGCCAAAAGTGCAAGCGTATGTGAACAGTTGTACCATAAGTTTTCTATCAATATATATGTATTCCAGCAGTCTATTCCTTACAGCAAAGTCCACTCCATGCTCTCTGGTCTCTTCTGCTGATTTTGATAAACTATATTATGCGGTCCATTGATTTTACCTTTATCATGTGGCTGCTGCTACACTGTGTATATAAATTCAGTAATCATTGCATAGGATCAATTATCAGCTGTTGCTGAGAAAATGAGGGTTCACTCCCCTCTAACATTTCCATGTCACAAACAGAACAAACCGACTTTAACAGTAACCATTTCAAGGACTACTTAATTTACTTATTATCTGTGAAGACTGTAGGTAATTGACTTAATTATCATTAACAGTTACCATATTAAAGACTCTATACTCATTGACACAGTTGTTGCACTGTAAAAATCACTTGAAAGCTACCACTCTTCCTGGGAAGCATTGAAAATAGGCTCATTCAACTTCTTTAGACAGGAAGAGTAACCTTTGAGGAAGATACAAAGGTTTCTACTCGACTCATTCTCTCTCGACTTTTTTCGGAGGAAAGTCCCTGATATTTCCCGGGGGAGCTGCACTTCATTTTCTCACTTTGTTTTGATTGCTTTTTTGATCTGTCGCTTTCAACTCTTGCGTGACTTTAACATCTTTTTCAAGAGAGTTATCTTCCTTATCATCTGAATACCCAGTAGATGTTTCACTTCTAGGAGATACACTCTCGCTCTTCGCTTTGTCAGAAATGCTGCTTTGTTATGTTACGCTGATTTTGGCTTCTTTCTTAGCTGACCGTTTTCACTTTCTTGTTTTTCCGCCTGAACTTTGGACTTTACTCATAAATTCCAGTTGAGGAAATGGAAAGCCTTCATCATATTTTGCCCAAGTGATCTACACTTCCTACCGAGAACGGCATTATAAGAGGAAAATGACCTCCACATCGTATCACCCAACAGTTGTGGTACAATAGCAAGAAGCTAGCTTGTACAATTCTGGGAGATTACCTGCTTTGGACTTTGTTTCAGGTCAGGTTTATCCTCATCCGTCAGTTTCTTGACGCTTTGAGGCCCCGTGATCCACATGTAGTCCCCACTCTTCTTTCGAATCTGATTCAATGCCAGGGATGCTATCAACGGAGCCAAACCTCTGGTCACAGTCAAGCAGCTTCTTTGGATCAAGAACTCACACTTAGTCAAGGAATTTTGTTGCTGGCCTGGCCCTATCTTCCACATACTTGGATAGTTTAGAATCGGTGGCCTCAAATGCTGATGTGGCAACTTCAACCATTTCTTTTTCTCTTTGCATGAGAATTTGTGACTACCCTAAAAAAACGTTCTTATCGCTCCCCGAGGCATTCAGAGTCAGAAAATGAAGGAGGCACTCCATCTTTTTGTGTACCTGGGTGACATGGGTATTTTCTCCTGGAAGTAATACGGGTATTTCAGCAGGGTAGGCCTTTTCACTTTAACTAAGTTAAGCTGAGCATGAGGTTTCTTCATAAATTTTCGGTCTTGATACATCTCTTCAAGCTGGAGAAGAGAATTGCTCGCAAGATTTCTTCCCCAACTCAGTTCCTTGTTTATAAAGTCTCCAAACAAAATAACAGGCTGCATGATATATGGCCTAGTCAAACCAAGTGCTCCAACTTTCGGTGTGCGGGTTTGGTGCTTCTTAGCATTTCCACCATTTTTCCTTCGCAAGAAATTTAGAAACCTGCTCTTTCTTCCACTTAGTATGAAAAAGAGTTTTTTAAATCACCTAAGAAATTCGTATATTTTAGTGAAGTGCTTCTTGAAATCTGATGCCACAAGATTGACATTATGGCTATTTTATGTGATGTGAATGGACAAGGGAAACAAGCTGGACAATGTGGTTTGGAATGCTTTCTTCATATAGGCCGCATTATCAGAATTGAAGAACCCAAGTTCATCCACGATTAACACTAAATTTCTGTCTTTGACAATCTTTTTGAGCAAAAGGTAATAACTCTCAGCTGCGAACATTTTTTTAATTGCATCACCATTTGCATCTTTTGACTGACGAAAATTCGTCATATTCTTGTTGCCTGACTTGAGCAAAGGTGTGTTTGTTGCACAGCATGCCTTCATCCAGGATTGAACAATTTTAATCTTTTCAACTTGCGGAGCTGTTTTGCAATTCAACGCAGTCTTGAGAGTTTGCTGTTTCCACACAGAGGTTTTTGCTTTTAGAGTACGATAAGAGGATTCTCGATGTTTGTCGATCTTGTGTTTTCTTAGATGATTGATAACTACATTGCACGTGGAGCAGAACAGAAGACCATCATCTGCATGTAGAGTACCCTCAAGATACTTTCTTACCCTGTCTGCTGCTTTTATTTTTACAGCTCTAAGACTGTCCTTTTTTGTCAAGAACTTATCCATGTTTTTACTTCGTGGACTAAAACTGACAGCTACATTGTAAGTTTCACTAAAAACACGAAAAAAAACTGTGTCTGAAGGCCTGAGTCAAATGTCAAGTTCCATTACTTTGCATCTTATTGAAGTCAGAAAGTTGAAATGAGTCAAGCTTTGAGGAGACGCATGTCAATCAAGCTTTATAAATCGTCTGCGAAAACACGTGAAGTAAAAACTTCTCCCTGAGTGTGAAGAAGAAAACCACTTGAAGTGTTTAAAATTGGTTTTACTTGAAATATTCTGAAGTTTATTTAGGCTCTTGCGTAAAGAACTACCATCTTTTCCAACAGTTGTTTGGATTTTTTTTTCAGCTGTTAGACAAACAAAACCCATATCTTCAAATCGGCTAAGGAAAGCGGTAAGCATAAGGAAACACAGAAGTGATGTCTTGTTGGATAACATTTCCTTGTTCATGCGTTTATCTCACTACTCTAAGCAGAAGGTGTCATATGAAGTCTGATAAGACCGGGAAAAGGTCTCGATTCTACAGATATACTCTTGAGACTACTACAATAAAAGGCAGTCTGTGACTGCATGTGGCTACTGTTTTAGTTTTGTAGAATATATGGCAGTAGAAAAGGAATGTACAAAATGTAGAGCAGGAAATGAACAGGTGTGGTCAACGCCAAACCTGAGAAAAAAGATGGTTTGGTTTGAACGTAGTTTGTTAGTTAACCCTTTCAGGTAGCAGTTTCCTAAGTTTTAGGTATTAACTTCAAACAAAGCCCATCTGCAATTCAGTTTACCACCGCAGCTACTATAGATCATGTTTTGAGTAGAATCTATTTGGAGCATTGTTTAATTAGGAAAATGCAGCAAAGAAATGCAAATAGAATTGATATTTAGTTTCCGCTAAATGTAAGGGGATAGAACAACTTAACATGTAGTTGACCAAACTCAACAAGTTGTAGCAGTAAATCAACCTTCAGGTACCTGGTACTGGGTGGGGAAGTTTTAACTTAAAACACCATGGCAATGGAAATCGTGGGGTTTATTGCAAAATTGAGATGACTTTTATTAACATTTGATGTTATCTTGATAATAATTAAGAAGCAATGGTAATATTACACCGGATGGCAACAGCAAGAACAAAACAATTTATTCAGATATTTTCATTAGTACTTACAAAACTTCAACTTGGAAAGACAAAACAACTGTCTTTGAAATTCTGATCAAATATATCATTAATATTTAATTTAATAGTAATATTTAACAATTATTCGCCAAAGGCAAAGTTGACATTGTTGAATAATTAATAATAATTAATAATTAATTGGATTATTCAACAGTATTAATTGAGCCTGAGGTGAATAATTGTTTTAGTATATTCACACGAAGTGATCTCAACAGAATGAATGAATGAATGAATGAATGAATGAATGAATGAATGAATGAATGAATGATTTATTTAATGTCGAAGACGTGGGAAGTGTTTACACAATCTTCCGAGCCAGAGGCTCATGTTAAAAACGCTCGACAAACTAAAAAATACAAAACAGGATAAAAAGTGAATTATGTATATACAAATATTAAGAAAAACCTCAAAACATCGTAATTTTGGGAAAATTTTTTAAGAAACTTTTTTTGAAAAAAAAAAAACACTAAAAAAACCTAAGAACATGCATTAAAAATAGTTTAAAACGGACTAATCATTATAAACTGATTAAAATATTAAAAAATAATTATATCAGTATAATTATACATGTATATAAACTAGCCCAAGAGTATGTAAAAATGTAAAAATAGATAAAGTTATATACAGTTCATACACTGGTAGGGCACCCTGTGAAATTGACATTATAAAGGCGTGCACGAAATTGTGCTAAAGTGGTCGAGGATTTGATTGCAGTTGGTAATTGATTCCATATGTGGGCAACCATGTATAAAAAAGAGTTGTGCATAACAAGGCTGTTATACGGAGGCTGCACAACATTTAATCCACTGTCTCGTAGATTGTATTTAGTTAGTCGAGGGGTAAAAAGTTTGGAAATATCTAATTAGGGCCATCTAGTTTAAAACATTTAAAAAATAAGATAAGCGATTGCAGGGTACGTCTTTGCTCAAGCTTGTCCATATCAGCCATTGCTAGGCAAAAGTCATAGGTAGCGGAATTACCTAAATGCAGTAATGTCTTGATTGCATAATGATTGGTACGTTCGATGTTATTTTTCAAGACTCTAGATATGCCCAGAAGTAGTGGGCAAGAGTATTCTAAATGCGGTAACACGTACGCGTTATAAAGGGAAATCATAACGTCCGAAGGAAGTAAGCGCTTAATCCTCCGTAGTGCGGCTATCTTAGCATACGCTTACTTCAGCATAATTGCCACGTGGGGCTTGAAAGACAAATCCCGATCCAAAGTAACGTCAAGAATCTTGAGAGTTGGTTCAATTTCGATGGACTTTTCACCGATCAAAAGATTATATGAGTACTGAGATTTCCCCAGTGTCATGGCCTGAGTTTTAGTAGCGTTTACTTGCAGGTAATTCGCAGTGAACCAGAGGGTTGATCTCTCTATATCTTGATTCAGCGTAGATTCTAGTGTGCAGGGGCTCTCATGGGCTATATATTGCGTTGTGTCATCAGCATACAGACGTAGGGAGGAAGATCCATCTGAGTAATTGACATCATTCACAAAGATATTTTAAAAAAGCGGACCTAGAAGGCTCCCTTGCAGTACTCCACAGCAAAGAGGCAGCCAGTCTGACACCTTCCCGTTACATTTTACTCGTTGAAAGCGGCCTGATAGATGTGACTGAATCAGTTTTATAGCTGAATCGTGAACGCCGTAAGCTTTCAGTTTTGCTAGTAATAAATTATGACAAATCAAGTCAAACGCTTTGGATAGGTCAATAGCGATCACCGCCACATCCTTTTTATTGTCAAGAGCCTGGCGCCAATCATCAGTTAACTTTAGTAAAGCGGAACAGCAAGAATGCCCACGCAGGAACCCTGACATATTATCTGAAAAGACTGGTGTGAATACGCTGTATAATTGATAAATCAATTATATCTATTATAATGATAAATCAATTATATCAATTATAAATCAGAAAGGAAACCATTAAAAAACGATTAGTTTGATATTTGATGGGTGAATTCATGCGTGAACACGAAGCCGTAAACAGTGGATGTGCAAAAGTTTGATCTTTACAGTATCTTCAAACATGGCAAATGATCGTTTTAATCTTTTTGTATCGAGTTTTGTAAGCCTTAGCATCGACCGTTTAAAAGAAAACGCTGAAAATTTAAATTACTACCCAATTCTGAGAAGAAAAGTAGAGCCGTGTTTGTTTCTGTCAACTCACCATGAGTGAGAAAGTTTCCTTTATCGCTTCTTGCAAATGCTATCAACAGCGGCTACGATCAAGGTGAGCGTTGTTTATTTCCAATGCTCTTTGCCTTGTTTACTTTCTGGCACATACAATTTTCGAAAATATTTACCTTCCTCTTTTCTCTATAAATTAACTTCTATTTATAGGCAAAATTGGTCTTGCGAGAAAAACCCGAAATCACAAAACCATGACAAAGCGACCTCATTTTCCTCTGTAGTGATAAACATAGCTTCGAGCTTCAGTAAACCACTTCACAATAAATCACGCTGTTTAAACACCATGAAGTCTTTTCTTGCCTTCAAAGTCATCAGCACTTGGATATTCGTGTATTTTCAAAAAGGCTCCACTATGAAACTTTGGCAAAACACCTAGTTCACGACAGCGATTTTGTTCTACTTTATATTCATGCCTAGCGCGGTGAATATAACGTCATAGTCCGAGATACCTAATCAATCAGATTGCTTGAATTACCAAGATCACTGAGTGTGTATATACTAAAATAGTATACATTATATATATATATATATATTATATATAATTAGTAATATTCTGATATTACCTTTGAATATAACATACTGTTGATGAGTGTTATATTGCAGTTCAGACACGTACATTTAACCATGTCATTGATATTTCTATTGGTACTAACCAAACTTGAACTTGGAAAGATAAAACAAATGTTTTTCAACTTCTGATCAAATACTCCATTAATAACAATTTTGATATTAACTTGAATATAACATATCGTTGATGAGTGGTATATTGCAGTTAAGACGTAACTGTGTCGTCATCGATACTTCTATTAGCACTAACAAAACTTAAACTTTGAAAGATAAAACAATTGTCTTTAAACTTCTGATCAAATATTCCATTAATAATAGTTGTGATATTAACTTGAATATAATATAAGAATAACATGCAAATAATAAATAATAGTAATAACTTTGTTTCTATAGCGCTCTTATCCTATGTTAAAGGCACTTTACAGTCATATAAACAACATTATTGATAAATATTTACAAATTTACAACCATAGATGGTGTTGGACTTCCGAGTTTCATAAGGTATTAAGTTCCATTCCCTTGGTGCATGAACAGCGAATGCTCTATCTCCGTAGGTCTTGGTATACGATCTAGGTTGCATTAAAAGTTCATTACTAACAGACCTCAATGATCTAGTATGAGAACGATAATGTAGTTTCTGAGCTAAATAGCTAGGTGATGCCCCATTCAGTGATTTATACACGAGGAGCAAAATCATGAAAATAATACGATATTGAATCGGTAGCCAGTGAGGCTCGCACAAAACAGGTGTGATATGCTGAAACTTACTCACTTGGAACACAACTCTAGCCGCCCTGTTTTGTACATACTGCAATCTTTGTAACTGATACTTAGGTAGGCCGAATAGCAATGCATTACAATAATCTAGTTTCGATGTGACAAATGCATGAACAGCAACTTCTGCTGATTCTTGAGTGAAATACTTCCTAATTCTAGATAGGTTCCTGAGATGATAAAATGATGATCTACAGATGCTAGACACATGTGCATGAAAAGACATGTGCTCATCAAAGATAACACCAAGACTCCTAGCCGACTGAGGGGCAGTTACGCTCTCATCGCCAATACATAAGGACTGAAAGGATGGAGAGGGACGATACTTTGAGTGGATGAGCATGACCTCCGTCTTGTCGTGGTTTAGCTTCAATTCGTTGAGATCCATCCAGCGACATATTGCAGAAATGCAGTTCTCAACCCTCGATTTAGTAGTGTCCACATCCACCGATTTGAATACAAAGTATAACTGAGTATCGTCGGCGTATAGATGATAATCCAAGCCATTAGATCTTATCACTCTAGCAAGTGGCGCAGTATACAGAAGGTAGAGTACAGGTCCCCGAACTGAACCTTGGGGAACACCCACGGGAAGATCTCATACCGTAGAATTCGCCTCATTGATGTTAACAAACTGAGTTCTTTGAGAAAGATAAGAATCGAACCATTGTAGTACAGTTCCTCTGATGCCAAATGATTTCTGCGGTCGTGCCAGCAGCAAGGAATGGTTAACGGTATCAAATGCTGCCGACAGATCCAATAAAACAAGGAAAACATTCTCGCCCTTATCCAATGACGGCATAATGTCACTTGTAACAGTGAGAAGTGCAGTCTCGATGCTGTGAAAAATCTTGTACGTTGATCGAAGAGGCTCGTGTAGATCATTTTCGCCAAGATAGCTATTCAGTTGCACAAACACTGTTTTCTCTATCAATTCAGAATTTGATGCAGGGCGAAAACTACTAAACTGCTCAAAGTCTGCATTTAATTTCTTAAGAATAGGTGATAGCAGCGCTACCTTAAGTTCCTTGGGCAGCAATCCAAATGACAATGACAAATTGATCATCCTTCTAAATATATGGACAAGACTAGAATAGCATTTTCGCATGATACTCGCTGGAAGTGGATCCAGTGTGCATGCCTTAATAGTTGAACGCCTAATCAACCCGAAGACGTCTTCATCTGTTACCATTGTGAACTCGCTAAAGCATGACGTACACTCAAAATCCTCCATACTGCGCTCCCCCAGCTACTCTTTTCTAACCAGCAACTCATCACGAATTCGCACAATCTTGGCACTAAAGAAATCAGCAAAGGCATTTGCGAGTTCTTGGTCACTGTTCGTAGACGGATATCTTTTGTCTATACTCCTTTGCAGCAATTTATCAACTGTGCGAAAAAGTAATTTACTATCTTGGGCATTTTCCTGAATAACTGCTGAGTAATGCTGTTCTTTCGCCTTATGGAGCATATCATTTACAACATTGCACTGTTCCAAATAATTTACCCTGTCAATTTCAAAACCAGTCGAATGCCATTTACGTTCGAGCCTTCGCCTTTTCCTCTTCTGAACACCGATCTCCTCATTATACCAAGCAGCATTAGGTCGAATGACAATAGTGCGAGTTCTTGTAGGTGCCAGCTTGTCCAAAGCCTTGCATAACACCTCATCATACTCCTTCGGCAATGACTCAATACTTTGGGACATACACCCGTCTGACAAACCAGACGATCCAAACATCTCATTGAAAGCATCAAAATCAAATCCCCTTAATTTACAAGAGACAACAGTCCTCCTCTAATTTAAAGGTTTCCGTAAATTCAAATTAAAGCAAACAGCCTTATGATCCGAGATAAACTCTGCAGTAAGCAGAATGGTCTAATCGCATCAGTAGAGCTGAGGTGGATGGCAAAAACTGGGAAATTACTCTCGTGCTTTGATCTAAAATCAGCGTTTGTTTTCCAGCAATGAAGAAAAGCTTTGATAAATCTGCAGAAGTCATTTTAGATAAGCTTGTTTTACAATTGATATTGGACATGAAGCTTTGCATGGCATCACTGAAGGCTGTATAATTGACCAGCTTCTCATCAATTTTCATGAGTAGTTTAGTAACAACTTTAGTTGAAAAAACATCTTTGATGAGTGTCATGCTGCAGTTCAGACATGTAACTATGTTGGTTTCATCATTTGGTTCATCAGTGGTTTTATTGCAACTAATGCAAGTGGTGGTGCATTTCAAGTCAACTCCAAGGCATTGACCATTAATAATGTTGTCTTGCAATTCAGGTGTCGCCAGGTTGATGATAGGAATTTCATCAATTTCTATTATTTTAGTGAATTCATTAGTGTTGAGAAATTTGGAGTCATCAAAGACCCTGATTTTACAGTTTGGGATCTGATTTACCAACATGGACTTATCAGTCGTATCTTCCCACAGAACAAGTTTTATAGCAACAGTTTCATCTGCTACTATAGAATCTGTCTTGTACCTGGTCTTGTCACCATGGAGTATAGGCTGTGATTTTAACTTTAAGATCAACAGTTTCATATATGTTTGTATCCAAAGCTTGTTTGACTCTGTGAAGCCTGTTGTTGAGGGCATCATTATATTGGAGTTGAAGATCCAATCTGTGGAGATTTTTGCTTTCTTTAATATGGTGTATTCTTCACTTTAAGAGTTGAAACTCTTTGCTGTATTCTTAAGAAGGCTAGAGATTTTAACGGGTGATTTATACTGCTGGGATTAAGTTGTAATTTCTGTCGCTTTTCTGGTGAGTAGCATACCATACGTACAGTATCACTTCCAGTTGTTTGTAGCTTCAAGTCAAAGTTCTTTGTTGACCCTCTTGCGGCAGTTTTAACTCCATTTATCAAGTGGACATAACCCTCAAGTGTTTCAGCTGAAATAGAATAGCAGTAATTATTGGTGAATGTTATGAGTATTTAAAGATGTAGCCTGAATTCCAGTGGTGTTCACGCTCGCCAGTGGTGAGAAGCATAAACAGTAAAGTGCTGAATTGCAGGCCAGTCAGAGATCTTTGGCTAAGGCTGTTAAATCTTTTGAGTAGCCGATCCAATCACATTGGCGTTTATATGTCTAGAGTCAAAATTTGACCCTGACTGGTCAAATGTAGAACTTTTTCGTAAAAGAAATGCGATTGGTTAAGTGATCAAGGATCTTGGTAAAACTGATTTTATCGGAGTAATAAAGAAGAGGATAAACATGAAATGCTATTCAGATTATAAAAATGGCTGAAGTCAACATCAAAAAAAAGTCCACGGTGAACAATGGAAAATATTCAAGTGGTTGGTCACTGAGACTTTGTGCAGGGAGAACTGAAACTTGTTCGGTCAACTTAATTTTTCCCTTGTTGGTTATTTTATTTTGTTGAGTCAGAAACGAGGTATAAATGAGCGTAACCAAAGTGAACTGGTTTGTCATTATGACTAGTGGCCAATGAGTTGTTCAGTTTCCTTATTGAACCAGACGCTTTGTATTATTTTAACTTTAGTCCCTTTTTGTAGTTTTGCTACAAATATTTTAGTTATATTTATCATCATCGTCATCACTGTTAGTTTGATTATCCGGATTAACCTGTCTAATTCACCTTGTTGTTTTAATTGTCCTGCACTGATGTTCGTGTTATTTCTTTTGCACTTTCTTAGAGGTATGTGCGATTACATAAAAGGATTTTCATTTGTAACTTCTTTGTTTTAAAGAAAGTTTTTTCAACACACATAGCAGCTCGTTGTTCTGACCTTCTTAGCTCTGATTTTTACAAATAGCACTATAGTTTACTGTGACTTTTCGTTGTTTAGTTTCTTGCTGTGGTTGACCAAGTAATATCCGACGATATGCCAGTTCTTCGGAGTATTCATCTCTGAAAACACTTAATGGTCTATTGCCTTCAGCTGGAGCAACATTTAGAATATGTTGCCGTTCATTATCCTCCAAAAAATGAGTTGGTGTTAACATAGTATCAGTAAAACCTGTAGGTATTTCAGCCTCATGTTCCCTCCATTCATCTTGATTGTCTGATTTTTGAGAACCAACATTATTGTATGTCCAGGGGACAAAAACGCGCCTTCACGACACAAGGGATCCTGAACACAAGTTTAATAATCGAGAGTTGCACACTCAGCATATTTTCTTAACAACACAACAGGATCGGTATTGGAGTCTCATCTTTGGCTAACAAGCTTCACCTCGCAAGTAAAAACCTACAAAAAAACACTTAATCACTGTTGGAACGGAATATGGAAATACACGAGCTCCTAAGACTCACCATACGATGAGAAACTCCCGGCGACTAGCGCGTTACAAAGCACATGGTTTCTTTCTCGCTACACGCCGACACTGAGATGCACTCACTAAGCATGCTGGGAGTATAAATTACAAAAATGGAATGGAACGGACTTAGGAAAAAAAAATTGTTCTCTTGTTGAGGATTGGCCTCAACATGTAGTTGTTTTCATTTACTGTTTCTGACTTTTACAACTAATTTCAGCATCATTATTTTCTCTGTGCAATTTCTACATTTTACTTATTGAGCCAGTCATTATCAAATGCTTCACCTTCATTTCTTTATAGGCTACTATTGCTAATTATCCATTTAGCAGCTTCAATCACTTTTGTATGATCTAACATTCAATGACATTGCTGAGCTCTTGTATTGCAATTTTCTTTGAAATTTATTTTTATAGTACTGGTTTGACTTTGTAACCGTGGGAAAATATTAATTGCATTAGTTACATCAGCTGGTACATTGACAATGTTGCCATGTATTTTTTTTGTTTTTCTTTATTGACAACAAATCAACAACATTAATACACAGCAGAAAGTAAAAGAACAAATAAGTAAACAAATATGTCAGTAATTAACAAAACAAATTACAATAACAATGAAAAGTAAAAAAAAACAAACAAACAAACCTGTCAGTTGCCACACATATTTAATATTGTTTGCCACAATTTTCAATGCGATATTGTTCAAAAAGCTTACGTGAAAATTCCTTTAAATAAGGTTTCTTTACAATGTTCTTGCAAGTATACAAGTATTTCTTTTTTAGTAAAACCAATAGACGAAGTCTGCGTTGAGTTGAAATTGGCATTTGCATTGGAAGGGAGTCATCGAACGTGTTAAATAAAATTTGCTTGTTTGAAAGTTGTACGTTCTCTTTGTGATATTCATTAAACCACCTTAAAGTTTTGGAAAAGAATTCCTTTGACTCTTGACAATATAAAAAGGTGTGTTCAATTGAATCTGGATTAAGGCAGAAAGGACATTTATCGTCCGAGGCTAATTTATATTTCAGTAGTTCTTTCTTTGTCGTGATTATTCTGTGCACAACCTTAAAGGTGAATTGTCTAAGCTTATTATCTTTCGAGGACTTGTATATATTCACAAAACAATCACTCCAATTCGGAATTTCTGAAAAGCTTTTTTTCCAAGCCCTTACTGCGGAGGGTCCTGAAACAATCTTTTCGATGAACAGTCTGTAATAATTTTTACAACGGGATTTGGTTAAGACTATTGTTCTATCTTCTAGTTGACAGTACTCTGAAGTTGCTCCAAGCAGATCAGGAACCGTGGAAGCAAATGCCTTTCGTTTCAAATCCGGAGGAATGGTAGCAATTAATTGAAAATAGTGCAAATAGTTAGCTTTAATTTCAAATCTATTTTGAAATTCTTCGAAGGTTAGAAATTTACCATTTGAGTTCATTAAATCGCTAATGAAAGTAACACCCTGATCAAACCATTGTTTCCAGAAGACACTATTCCTTTCTATTGTAATTCTCCTGTTATTCCAAAGAATGAGGTCATTGTTTTATTCTAAGAATTTCGTTAGTTCTTGATTGTTGTCAAGAGTTGCAGTATTGTAGTTGCACTTAAGAAGGAAGGGCAGGCCACCATATTTGTGGAAATAGAAATTCGGTATTGCCTTCCAATTATCATCAGCGTTGCTAATCAGTCTAGCTATCCAGGCTAGTCGCAAAGATTTAACCATAATTTCAAAATTTATAAAGTTAAGGCCACCATTTTCAAGTGGCTGGCATACAACATTTCGCTTAATTTTATCTTTCTTATTTTTCCACAAAAACGAGAACAGGAGACTTTGACCGGCGCGTGTTACTGCATCAGGGACAGTCATTAGTGAAGCAGTATTGCCATGTATGTTAAGAGCGGATGTCTGTCAATATTGACCAGAGGTAGGAAAAATAAAATTTTTGAAAAATTCCCCCAAAATTCTTTAGACTACCCTAGGTATTCTAGTTATGAAAATATAAATTTTAGTTTCATTGGATAAATATTTTGGCTATACGACGGATGCCAATTTCGCCCGACTGACGGCCTCCGCCAGACCGCTTTTTCGGGCCTCTAGATAGGGCTACAAAAAGACCACGATTTGAATTGAATTCAAATATAAATCAACTCAAAAAGCTTCTTATCGTATTAAACGGGTTTTAATATACATTTTGAGCGGTTATGTTTTCGAATTGATTCCAACTGGAATATTTTATGAATTTTTAGATATTTACAAAATTTTAAGGATTTTACTTGAGCAAAATATTGTCAAATTTCAAAGGGCTAAAATCACATCCGATACGTGATTTCACACAGAAAAAGACATTCCACATTAAAAAGCAAGCTTTCAAAATATGCTTTCAAAACTCTGGGCAACATGAAATGAATTTTTGAGAACGCAAAGTTTACGGAGCTTTTTAAGGGTAATTTGACCTTTCTGACTTGACAGTTAAGAGATTCGGCATGACACAAATCAATCCTCCAACAAATGTTTCAGCCACAATACGTTTAATTTAAGCAATCTTAAGTCCCACAATGATACATAATGCTTCATATATACATTAGTTGGAAGGTTTCATACCATTTTGTCAGCCGTGAATGAAGAACTCTTATCCTGGCCTTCAGGTGCATTATTTGAACTCCCCTCGCCAATGTACAGGGGCACCCAACGAGGATATAGTTCAAAACCACTCAACATAGCATTGTTGAACGTATTTTAGTATTTAAACGGTAGATATAGGCATATTTTTATCCCCTAAAAACTTTTCATCTGTTCAGATTTCCTAGCTGAAAGTCTAGTGCTCCGAAAATTATAGGGATCAAAACTTACCTTTTCGAAAATTTCAGCCAGGAAAAGGCTCCCGAAAATTCTAGGTGGCCTTTTTTAGGGTAAATATCCGTTTAAAATGGGTAATTATACAATTTTGTAGATGTCCGAAAATCCTAGGAGAGGCAGGCAAGCAAGAAATTTTACAACAAATGTTCCGAAAATTCTAGTTCTCAAATCGTCTTCCGAACAGATATTTTCCCGAAAATTGCCGTTGGGTGCCCCTGAATGTAAACACCTTGGTCAAGTTCTTACCAGGAAACAGCGGGGTTTTCGAAATCTTCACCAAATATCTATCCTTTCTAGTATATAATCAGGTCTACAATTTATTTGTTTGACTCTATTTCTGCAATGAAACTGACACTAACCACAGCGAAATTCCCGCTCGCTCGACATGACACGTGTCTCGTGAAAGAGCCGTTTTAGACTCGATTGCGTTATGCACCTATCAATGGTTTGCCCTAAGATGGGGGGGCCGGGCAACCCACGGGAAATTTGACATTTTCAGGTTTTCAAATTTTCATCTCCCCACCCTTGGGTCTCCATTGTAAGTCAAATTCCCACCCCTGGGGACCAGGCACTCACAACACGTTTATTGTAGCACTCCTCCAGACAGTAACAGTACTTGTTGGCAAATGGTCCCCACCAAGTTTGTGCATTTTCCTAAATGAAGAAGGCATATTCCAGGTATTTAGCATGGTTCAGTTTTGGTTAGCAATTTCGCACACATTCTGTACTGCTGAAAATACCTGTGAATTGTTTCACATAGTATTTACAGCAACACAAAATGTGCAATGCCAGAACATGTCGTCATCAAAAGGGGTTAATGCACAAACTTGGTGGTACCAATTATCACAGGTATCACACTGGATCCATTCTACAGTTTCAGCTTTTCTTTTGGGTCTTCTTTTTTGCAGTAGCCGCAGAGTACCTTAAAGGAAAGAAGCGCCCAAGTCAGTGCCCAATTTAAATCATGATAATTTTGAATTGCAATAACACGGTATTTTGGGAGTAACTGTGTTTTTGTCTATTTTTTACTTGAAATCAATATACAGACCTTCGATGTGCCTTTCTTGTTGCATCCTTTCTTTTTCCTTTCCTTTTCCTCTTGTTGTATCCTTTTCCTTTTCCTTTTGCTGCTCCCCTCTTTCTGTTGTCCTGAACAGTCTTCAAGTGGGTAAACCACAGCGCAACCTTGAGGTTAGTAAAAAGTTATTAGGTTTAAATCTATTATTGTCCTAAGCAGAAATTGTAATGAATCTTAAATTCTGGTCAGTACAATTCTAATGTGTCTTACCTCGTTTGTGGGTAGAAGGACTTGTTTTGCTGCTCCTTCCAGGTCTTTTGCATCCTTGTCATACAGAGTTTTCAGTACTTCACTTGGAGGCGAAGATGCCACTCTAGTTGAATCATCACAGCAGAACAACTCGTCAGGCATCATATAGTGTCCTGCACATGTCTTGCCTCTACAGTCAGTACACGCTGGATTGCCATAGGACCTAGGTAAAAAAAAGGGCGATAACTCCACAGAAACAAGAAAGAGCTTGTGCATTGTTTTCTGTTTCTTTACCTGTTCGGGTCTGCAACAGGAAGTGGAGTGAAACTCAGTGGAGGTCCTCCTTCATACCAAGTTTCCTCTTTAGGTGGTACTCCTAACTTGCACAAGGGGTGGATACAACTAGGTTGGTAGCACAGAAATAGAGGGAAAACATACTTGGATAGCATACCAGACATCAGGTGATGATTTCGTAACGACCAAACTTCATCGATCCAATTATACGTTCCTGGGTGTTCATTCTTCAAATTGGCTTTTTCGGCTGGGTTTCCTTTAAGGAATACCTTAACGAATGTTCTCAGCGTTTGATAACATGAACTATCTGTTCTCTTATAAAGATGAATTTTGGTGCTCGCACATGGGGATTTGTTCACCCTGCTGATGTAAATATCAATCGCATCGTTAAGATTCTCCTTAAGTTTATTGTCATCGATCTTACCAGTTTTGGAGTCTAAACAGGAACCATTCAGAGTCGACGGGATAAACAAATTGCTATGGCCGAGAGCCAGGCACCCATTCTGCAACTCCACTCTGTTTCGGTTGCTGGAGCCACTATCTCTAGTGGTTACTATGAGCACTTTAGATGACTTTTCGACGTGGTAGTTAGTTCACCAAAATTGAACCTCCTTGTGTGACGGCCCTTCATCCACTCTAACACAAACCTTACTCTTTCTCTCTCCGGTAATATGGTTGAAAAATGCTGGCTCCACCTCTGAATATGTCTCAATCACATTCAAATCATTTGCATGTTGTGCGGGATTCTTCTGATGAAGTGGGATGGCCTTAACAATACCAGCACATATCTCTGCTGTTGTGCCTGTGATGGAAAAGTTGTATGAAGTCGTTTGAAGTGTTTACTAGTATTTGTTGACAATGTTGCTTGCTTGTTGTGGGTGGCTAAGGTATCTAACCGAAACCCAGCCTGGTCATCTCGATTTATGTTGATGATGTCTGTGCCGCCTTTGAGCTGCAAAGCATCAAGGGCCCTGTAGAGGGCAGATGACCAATGCTTATCTAGATTATTTCGTATTGTAAAGCCTTCTCGGGCTTGGCAGCATGTGACCTTTGCAAGGCCTTTATACCGACTGGTAGACAACCGTCTTTTGTTTCTTGCAACACAAAGTTGCTCCACAGTCCCATATCCAAACTTTCTTTGGTAAACTCGTTCCAAGTGCTCTTTTGTTCTACTGAAAGTTGCTTTTTTTCAACTTTCCGATTTCCATCAAATGTAAGAATCCCAGTTCTTCTCCAGCTGTCAGCTCCTACTCCAGCACTCTTCACATAATTCTCAATGGTGGAACCAATATCTGGGCACCCTTTGAGAATTTTTCCAACATTTTTCCCTCTCTTTCGTCTCAGAAACGTAGCCTCTGCTATCCTCCGGGCTGCTTTTCGTCTTGCATTTCTTTTTAACTGCTTTACCTTTTGGGAGATAATGTCCCGTGCCTCGGGTTGTAGGGGATCATGAATGTTTCCCCAATCTGCACCACTTTCTTCAGTTTCAGATCCGATGGCATCATCATCCACATCTGACTGGTTTCCTTGTAGTCTTTCTGAAACAAGATATGCCTGTCTGCTCTGTTCTATAATAGACTTTTCCCTTCCATTCAACTTAAGCAACTGGATTTGGCCACTGAAGTCTAAAGGATCTGATATATGGCAGCTTTGGTGTAGCCGCTTAACTTCTGTTCATTAACTTCAACAAAAAGAAAGTAGTTAAGTTCGTAGGCTCTTAGTAGGTCCATCAGTTCTTGAGAATTCTGATACACTGATCCTGCATCGGTTATTTGCTTGCTGAGAGAAAACTGATGAGTTATGTCAATCGCTACTGAATCTCCATTCGTGCCTTTCACTGGGTCATCCTCTTGTGACTCCCTATTATTGTCTCCCTCCTCATTTTCTGTATCAGTTTCACTTTCTTCATCCTCATCACTATCATCACTGTCAACTTGAATACCGAATGATGACAGTACAGGTTTTTCTTGAATACTTGCAATGGAGTCTACCGCTTCCCTGATTTCTCTTGCTTCTCTTAAAGTATTTCTACTCTTCCTTTCTTCTCTGTTTATCTTCAAAACCATAGATGCTTCTTAACTTTGTATTGCTTTGCCCAGATGCTGCACCAACAGCATAGGTAATCCTTTCCCTCTCTGCATCTGACTCGGCAGCTGTTAAAATGCTTTAATAGGCATTACACTTTTCTTGACGTGCTCTTTACCAAAGATGTCTAATTCACTGTCCAATCTTGACAAGAGGCTTCGAGCTAATTCTAAATTGCTTTCCCTTGGAACAAGGAAAACTGCATGGTTATTTTTCTCTTTTATTCTGATAGCAGCGTGAGGCATTTGAAGAAGTTTTCTTTTGGCCTGTGTTGACTTATACTTCACACCGGGGCTAGATATTGAGAATGCTTCATTTAATCTAATATACCCATCATCAGCAATTCGTTTTGCAACTGTTAACAATCCTGTACACAATTTACAAAGTTGGGTATGTTCTGCAATGCATATTTTTTCCATTGTGGCAATGTAACTCTCTAAAGTAAATCCTTGTAATGCAGAAATGTCAATAAAATCATCAACTCTAACACAGGTAGACTAATATTTAAAACTCTTTAACAAAATAACGTCACTGTCAGGCGCCCTCAACAGATCCTAAGGGGGCTTTCCACAAAATCCTGCTCAGATGCCACAGAAACTTGGGGTCTGTTACTGGGCTGTGTAGCCTTCAAAGTCTCTTGTCCTGAAGCCACTGGTACATGAGGACTACTGCTTGCTTGTCCTAAAGCCACAGGAACCATGGAAGGACTGCCGGGCTGTATAGTGGTACAGTTTTCTTGCCCTAGAACCACAGGGGCCTGATTGGGATTCACCTTTTTTTGTTGGTTCCTTTCCTGGAAGCGTCAACAGAGGCCTGATTCGAAACTGTGACACCAGTGCTTTAGTTTGCCTTTTTTTGTACCACTTGGACTTCTTTTGTTTGCTTTGAAACAACTTCAGCTCTTTCTGGGCCTCAAAAACTTCCTTCCTTAATGTGGCCATTTCCTTCTGTAGCCTATCACACATCTCCCAGTCTTTAGATGCCTGTGCTTTACTTTGACGAAGCTGTTTGTACTTCAGTTGCTTCTGCTTTCCTTCAATGTCTTCAAGAAGTTGGGCAGTGTGTTCCTTTCTGAATGTGTCCGAGGTATATTGTTTCTTGGATGGTACTGGCTCTACTTCTTCAAATGATTTTGATCAGGATTTTCCTCTCTTAAACACAAAGCAACTATCACCCCTTACTGCCTCTTTATCTTTCTCATACAGGATACCTCTTTGGTCAAGCAGGGAAGGATTCTCAAGAGCCAGTTTACCTGCAGCCTCATTTACTGAAATCTAGTAGGGTGTTAACACCTTGTCTGATGAGCCCTTTCCATAAATCATGGCTGCACTGATCACCTGTTGACTATTTTTTGTACTCTGTCCAGTCACCTTTGAGACAAACAAAAAGAACTATCTATTAAAAGACAATCAGTCACTTCATTTTCACATTTTAACCAATTTTGATGAGAAAATATTTTTCTTATTACTGTACAACTAGAGTCCCAGCATAAGAGCAACAGAACAAAATACCCATCAGTATTGACAAATGAATAGTTTAAGGATATTTATACCAAATGTATAAAATATTATTGGTTTATTAATCCTGAAAAATGGAGTAGGACGCCCCTTGAAGGTGATTTTCTATGTTAAAATCTGTACTTATATTCCACTTTAAGAATTCAATATATAAACCAATATACATGGATGGCAGGAGAAAACAGGTCCTTTACAGTCATGTATGAATATTAATCATGATTCAGTAAAATAAACTATTAGTATTAAATCAAAGTGCTAAATTTATAACAATGGAATGCTAGCATTAGTAATTGCTTGCTTCAGACAGGCATGGGCATTATTTCCTTCATTAACCATAAAATTACTGAACCAGACTACCATTGAACAAAATACACTCGCAAGGATCACTGACTTTTACTTTGGGGCCAATCGCTATCTTGCCATTGCTTATGACAAGTGTTGATTGACTTCCTGAACAAACTATTAATATAAAAAATAAACACTACTACTATAATGGCACTATTTCATCTACTGGCATATGTAATCTATTCTGTTTCATTAGGAAATGCCTGATCAGCCTTCTTCTATTTTACTAAATTCATGAAAGTGTGGAAGTGTGCAGATCGTTGAAGGTGACGGACGAATAACAAATTTTCTAAACCTATCTATTTACAGCTACAGTAGAGAAAAATGTTCAAGCTTTTGTCTGGTATGAAAGGTGTCAATAAATCTGATTACCTGTGTTTGTTGATGTCGCACATATAGTGGGTTAAACCGCTGGGACATGGCTTGACGGCTGTATATATCAGCAAACTAAGTTAAGTAGCGTTTGTCACACAATAGAAGTGGTACTGCCCATTTAATGTGAAAAACAGAGATGTATTGAGGCCAGAGAGCAAAATACCACATAATTATATTTTAATGAGTAAATATTTCTTCTAAAAATCATTTGGAAATTTGGCAGCCCTTTCATTGTGACTGTCTCTGATTGGAGCTAATTCCTTAATTCAGCCAATCAAACAAAGAAAATCATACAGACTTTATAAATCAACTACAAGAATAGCTAAATATTCAAATCCTATCACATATTGCATACCTTTGAAATGACACGCAACTTTGCCTTGTCTTCTACAACAGCATTCCCTTCAAGACCAATAATTTCTTGCCACTCTTTGCCAAACGTCTGTAACAAGATTTCGCCTTCAATTGCAAATGCATCCTTTATTAGTTTAACCATAGAGTTTCCCTCTTCTAGAGAGAGAACCTAACGGCTTTCGCCAAACTCAACCAAAACCTGGAACAAAGTAGCACTACATCAAAAGTTGCACAACACTGATTTGAACAAACAACGATTAAACAAGATCCTCTCAAAACAATCCAAACTGTATTTCTTATAGACAAAAATTTTTTGGGGTAGAATTATTTAAAAAATGACATAAAAAGTATCAAAAAATAAGATTATTTAATAAAGCACAACTTGTCATTGTTTGGTGAGATTTGGCACAGGTTTCTGGATTCATCTTCTATGTCACGCCTGGAATAGGTCGTATTCCGCTTTCATCCAACTGATGTTTGTAACGGAGGTCCAGAATTGACCAGAATTTCATTTAATTTAAGATTTGGAGTATACTAGCAAATCTATAAACACAGAGAGTATCGAAAACTTGAGGCAGGGCGGCATCCTTTGAAGACAGGTAAGTAGGAGGTAAATTTTGATCTAAATGAGCTCTTGTGCGAATATTTCGTCTCAAAGCTGAAGGAAAATACCTTATGTTATTGGAACTTTAAAGACAGCACTGATGGGCATAAAAAAACATTTTTGCTTAAAAAAAAGCAACACGATACTCCTTACCTTTCGTTCAGCCATTCTTGGACGCGGGAAACTCGCTCAAATGACTTCTGGGTATTTTCCAAGATGGCGGACCACTCACTCATTCCCAGGTTTTCTCCACTTTTCAAGATGGCGGTCGAGTCAAATTTCCCACCCTGGGGACCGTTGTGGATGTCAAAATTCCCACCCACATGCGCTTTTTTCTAATTCCCGTGGGTTGGCCAGCTCCCCCATCCTGGGGCAAACCATTGATAGGTGCATTGTGTAAACATGACACACTCTCTGTGCGTCTCTGGCTATTATTATTATTATTATTATTATTATTATTATTATTATTTTGAACTCAGGCAATCAGCAAGGGTGACACGGTTGGTTAGTGCGCGGGCTTCGACATCCCTGCTTCAACTCTCTTCCTTCTGTGTAGCTTTGATCAGCTTCAAATACCCGTAAAACGGAGCATTGATGGAGAGGGAGGGGGGCTGTCACGTGTTGTCGACGTAAAATATGGTTCTTTTGCCCCCTTTTTAGCAATTATAAAGTGGTCGCTGGAACGTTTATGCGCGTGTCAAAGCACGGAATGAACCTGCCTGAGACAGACCAGGGGCTAGGGAGATAAAGGTTTAATCGTGTTACTCTGGTTCTTCTGTAATGAGCAGTGCGAAGATGCTCAAGAGCAGGTACCTACGCATGTTCCAAACCATAATAAGTTCGTCGATGCGCAAACTACCACAGGATGCCCACACAATGATTGTATGTAACCAATGTTATAAGTCTCGCTTGCACAAGCAGCAAGACTCATAATCTGCAACGCATTTCTCGCCCCGGGGTTGGGGGGGGGTAGTCCCTTATATTATTTGGGACACAAAAGGCAGGTCATTGTGCCAGGCGTTCCTTACAGAGACCGTGGAAACTGGGACTAAGAATCGTTGCGTGATCGAAGAAATGCATATTGTGCGAAGACAGCTTAGGAAAGATTAAATTTAGGGCTTTTCCGAAACGTGTCGGTCCACGAATTCTATTGCTTGAAAGCGTTGAATAATTTGGAGCAAGTGGAAAAAATAAGAATCTTAATTAGCAAAATTGTGATGGTTGGGTGTTGCAAACTTTTACTGTATGCAAATGAGTCTTGTGATAAGCATGCGATTTATTTTCGGCGATGATTGAAATGACGTGCCATGTAAATCACTTTTTCGATCTCTGGCAATGATGTAATTTCTCTGGAATCGAGGGCCTTGAATTTTCGTGTATTTATACACTCGTATAGCCTGCGACCACAGAGGTATTTTTGGTCATCGCTAACACGCATACTAAATTAATTCAGAAACAAATAACAAGTACCGACGTCAATAAAGTAGGAAGGAAAAAACCTTAAGCGAGTAAATCATGTTTCTTGTAGAATTAATCGCCTCCTCATTTCTCGATCTAATCTCCAAGCAGGAGAGACCTGAATGCCGCTGTAAGTGCTTTTTTGTTTTGCAGTAAATGTACTGGATTTACCGTTTGCCTCACCCATAGCGATATGTCACTAAGTTAAAGTATGTGTATATAAATCAATGTTAAATAAACGTTGAATTACCTTACCTGTGGTATATAGTCGTCCTTTTGCCTCAAAAGCTGTTTTTTCAGCGATTTTGAAGGAGTTTGAGTTCGCCGTTTACTGATTAGGACTGATCCATGTTGTCCAAAAACTCTTCCCACCATAAGATGGTTGCTTCTCCCCCCTTTCGTGCCAGATTGCCTCTATTGCTGGTAGGATCTGAATAGTTTATTCTCAGCAGTTTCGTAAAGGAATCCACAGTAAGAGGAAAGGGTTCCTTACAAAACATGTCTTTTAGCCCTGTTAGATATTCCTTGACATATTTTAGAAGGCCTATCCGCTAAAGGCCTTAGAGAAACTGATCTAAAGCTGCGTTATTGCGATAAATGACTAAACTTTTACACAGGAATAATAACAATAATAAAGCGAATATTTTTACAGGATGAAAATGCCCATCAGTGTATAAAGCACTGTTATCGATGGGGTCCTGTACATCAATACAAAAATACTAAAAGTTAAAAAGGATAAGCTATGACTATAAGATAAAATGCTTAAAGGCTATAACTATGACTGTTGTTAACAAGGTGAGCATTTCATCGATTAACTAAAATGTGCTTTCTTAAATAGAATTCTCGAAATTAAGTCTAATTGGGAATTCATTGAGTAGCTTAGCTCCTTGATAGTAGAAACCTTTTTCCAAAATTCAAGGGGGAATTAAGGCAATTTTACGGAAAATCCATTGTTTATATAAATATAATATTGTTTATATAAATACATGGCCTGTCAAAATTTTTATTTTCAGCTTGTTTTCTAATTGTATCATAGCCTGCGTAGCATGGCGGTTTTATGGAGCCGGGTGCACGAGAGGCAAAGCCACGAAATTCGTGCGCGAAGCGCGCGAGAACGAGCGGCGAAGTCGTGAGAAAAATTAAAACCGCCTGCCCGGATTCATGGCCTTTTCAACTGCCGCCCCGTTCAACTCATTTTGACATCTTGTTGACAACTTGTTTGGTTTCAATTTTCCCAGCCAATCAGAAATAAAGTGTTGGCAGCCTAAACACGACACAAACGCTTGTGATATAATGTAAAACATGACCTTGGCTGGAATTGGAGTTTGCTTGAACAAACACAGGTTTTTTCTTTGTTGCTATCTTGCGCATAGGTGACTAAACTGCGTTCTAAGCTGCACTAAGTCTTACATTTATTTAGAGGTCATGAAGTTGGTTTGTTTCATCCATATTGAGTAATTATTTGCTGTGGTTAATGCTTCTGTACGCGTTGCTGATTAGAAATTGTTGATCTCAGATGCAGTTGTAAAGTACTAATTTCTTTAACCACTCTTAAAGGCTAAAGGTTTTTATTACGGCTAAATAAATATTTTAGCTTCTTTGATCTTTTCCGACTAAAATGCCTAGATCTGGATAACTACAACCAAGGAGCCTTGGTTTGTAGTTTCTTTGTCCGTGAATGTTTTGACGCTGGGCCCGGCTTTTTAAGTGTTGTTTGCAGGATGTCGTTTTTTTACGTATAGCGAGATCTTCAGATTTGAGCTGTAGCGTAAACTTAAGCTACACCAAGTATGGAGAATTACACTGTGCGTCTTTCTTCTACTGTATGCGATTCATCGACCACAATCTCGGACACCATTCGATGTAGTGCGCTGGAGTGCGTTATTCTCTAACACCGAGTAATAGAGGAAATTGAGGTAGCAGGCTGTGTATCTTGCCGCTAATATATTGTACCGGTGGAGACGCGATTGGACGGGTCACCATAACGGGTCACCATATAATCCAGGGCATTTTCTAAGACCTCTCTGGTATATACAATGGATTAAGAAAGAAAAGGATAAGGGACTTTCACACTTAATTGAAATAGCTAAGGTTTATAGCGCCTTGATACATGTAAGACAAGTTACTAAAACTTTGATCATAGTGACACGATTGTGCGCTGAAAGAAACTTAAAAATATCTTAATTGAATTAATATACGGTGACCCGTGTACACGTGGAGTACAACGCTTTTTTTGAGGTTTTAAGGATAGGTAGTGTCCTCGTTTGATATGATTCATGTTTTGTACCTCAAGTCCCACATTTATGGCACAGTAGTTTATTTTAGAGCTCTTCAGGAAAGTGTATATTTTGGGGTAAAGAATGAGAACCGATGTCACCATTTGGCGCAAGACCAAATTAACATATGTTGTAAACAACTTTATATGAAAAGTTGTCGATTTCACAGCAGTAGCCTGGAATATCATTAAGAAACTTTTTGGCGTCGGACCAAACAGTTACACTATTGTTGGACACCCTTTTTACGCGCTTGTAGTCCTGAATAGTATCTTCAGAAATTTAGAAAGCGGGATACTGTTCTCGCTGATACGTTTTGGGAATAATCCCAGCTTGTTGCATTTTCCTCCAAACTGGAGAAAAAGTTTCCCCCTTTCTCTCGACATCGCTTAATCGCTCTTTCGGCTGTCTTTCGCCTCTTGCCGTTAAGTTAGAAAGGCGTCCCTTTGAGCCTTGTTCCTATACTCTTTCTTGGCAAAGAGACCTTCTTTATTATTCTCTACACATTTTTTCTAGAAATGTGGCACATTCGAGCGCCTCTCCGTCTACAAAGGCCCGAATCTTACGTAGATAGTATGCACGTGCTATGTTGTCACGCTATCGATCGGCCACTAGAAAGCTATTTGTGTAGGGTTTACTGCACACTCAGTTCCCTTTATTTTCCAATACTCTACTCTGCCCAAGAAATTTCTGCGAACTGGTCATTCTTTGTGTTATGTTGTTATGCCCAAATAACTTAGTTCACTGCTATAGAAACGTCCGCGAAACACAATGGACGCCCAACAAACCAAAAGCCCGTTGCTTGTGACCGACCTACAGATTAACCTCCGTATCTGTCAACACGCCTTCAAATTCCTCCCCGACAAAAATAGTTGGGACAGTTTAGCCAAACGCTGTTTTTTCCCTTCTCGTGCTCACCTCGTCCCTCTCAAAGTTGTTTATCGCGGTTCGGTCACCAAATCTTGTGCACCAACATTGAAAGGACAAGGAGACCCCAAAGTGTCCCAACCATTTTGACTGCGACTGTAGTAGCTGCTTTAGGGAGCTTGTTTTGACGTTGTACAAGCGCAGTGATTATAGCCGAGGTTTACGGTATAACTTCAAAAACGCTTATCCTACGACCATTAAAATTACACAGTATAATATCATAATCATTTCCAACTTCTTGGCATAACCTGATTGACACAATGACAGAATAAGACATATTTGTAATTGCAGGATCCAAATTTTCCTCGAAGTTGAAATAGAGTGAAAAATACTGGAGTGGTAAGATGTCTGATGAAATCAAGAGGGTGGCTAACACATGATGTGTGATATTCTGATGACGTCATTCATTTCTAAAATAGAACTGGAGCTGTCCGCCATTTTGATTCCGTCATTCTGAATTATTTACGGCCACGGGAGACACCTTGACCTATCTATCAATAAATTCATAAGGCAAAATTTTGCTTGTGCTACAACTTTTATATCTTGGCTGTTTTAGAATGGATTTAGATAAAATTTTGCAGACATTGTGAAATGATGGAAGTTTAGGAGAATTGTTGTTTATTTGGTAGATCGTGCTTAACACCAAATTGGTAAATCGTGATTTTGTGTCCAAGTTTGTGGAAAGAATAGAAGACAGAATGCTCGGTCGAAACCTCTAGTGTGTTATGTATAGGGCAGATTTTGCAAGTTAAAGTTTGCCAGCAAGATATGAAATGAGCAAAATCTGTCATCCCCCAAATTAACGACTTACAAAGGCAATCTCAGTTCATAACACACTACAGTCTACCAAGTTTACCCCTCTGCAGTGCCAGCTCATGAAGTTTTGTATCTGAGCTGAAGTTTGCCGAAGAACCAAAATTGTGATGATCAAATATAATTAATTTAATTTAATCTTCCTCTTTGTCCTCTTCCCTCGAAATATTCCATCAGAAAAAAAATTGAAAGGCAAATTCGTTCAAAGCCTAAGCAGGTTTTTAGTCTCCAAAATTATACGTAATACCAACTTTTCGGTTTGTGTCTTTCTCAGGGCAGAAATGTCAAGATCCTGGCATGCCATACGTGCCTTTGTAATCATCCCATTTGCTTCCTCCTTCACTAGAAGGTTGCTCGATTTTAAGTCACGATGAACTATCCCATTACAATGGAGATTTTCAAGACCTCTTGCAGCATCCAAAGTGATTTTGTCTTATATTACAGTCAATGTATTCTTCCACTGATTGGTTTATATATTCCATAACATTTTTCACTCAGCATTGGCTGTCCGAGCTAGAAGTAGTTAATGTAAGGCCCGTCCTTTGATGAAAAAAGAAGACGGCAACATTTCACGCTCTTTAACTTCAAACAACAACTCTTGAGCTGCCACACTGACACTTCCATTATATTAGCCTTCCTGACTGCTTGTTTGAAAATTTGTTTTGGCTTTTCTGAAAAGATGTGAGTCAATATAGACAGATCTTTAAGTCACATGCGATACAATTCCCTCCTCAGCCTGGTCATGAATGAAAGGAGTACCCTCGGAACTTTGACATAGTTAAAGATGCCAGATGTAACAAAGAATACAGAGCTTCAGAACGGTATGAATTACCGTCGAAAATGTACCCTGCAAATAAACTTCTCAAAAATCTGATGTTTATGCATTCCCCTTTTTGGGAAAAGACAAGGACTGGATAAGAAACCATAGAGCATGCTAGTTTCAATGCAAGGTCGCCAGCGAACTTACGCTCTGATACAACAATGGTCATCAAAGGCCTTAGACGAACCAACAAAAATGGCCTGCCTGTTACATTCCTTGAAGGACCTGCGTTGTTAGCTGTGCAGAGAGACGAATTTGCTCTCAGTGTTCTCCAAGATTGATTTGGTTAACCCTTTAAAGTGGTACGAACATGTAGAGGCCCTCATGAAAGGTCCTGTCATAGTTGCTCAAGACAGACATGGCCAGAGGACGCTACGCAGATACAGCGCAGGTAATGTATGACACCCTTGAATCTATGGCCTATTTGGGTGAAATGAACACTGACAACCTCAAAAAGATGACTCTTACCTTACCGAAGTTGGCACAAGCAAAAATTCACAAGCATCTAAAGAACCTCGAAAGTCAAGGTTGTGTTATGCCAACCTTTCAGGATGTGGTCGATTTTCTTAATGGTCGTGCAGATGTGGCTAATCATCCACTCTTTTTAAGTCCTGTATCTGAGATGAAGACTCCGAACTCTAAGACACTCACTCTGAAGTTCACCTCGTTGGTGACGACAGAAGGAGCCACGAATCAAAGCGAAAATGGCAATGCCGTTAAATATGACAAGAAACTAGAAACTGCCCGATGTGTAGCCGGTCACATCCCCTCAATCTATGTGGGACTTTCTAATCAAAGCCTGGAGATGAAGGAAATGAGTTTTTCAAGAGGAGCCGCTTTTTCTTAACTCCATTAACTCTATTGAGCATTTTTCTGGATAATTCAAGTCTTCTGTGCACTGCCAGAAGCCAGAATGTAGAAAACGTCACCACATAATCTAACCCTGAAAGGATTGGCGTTCACTAAGCCGATCACATTGAGAACTCTGTCATCCGTAATGTTCCTGTGGCTCTACCTTCACTGGATGATCCACCTACTCCCTTGAACGGCTACGGAGATCCTATTACAAATCATGCCCCTCAAGGTCATTGGAAACAACTGTCAATACCTACTGCCTCATCAATTCTGGCTCTGATGTGACTATGATAGACCCTTCCCTGGTGGAAAAACTTGAAATGCAAGGTGAATCCAGTCAGCTTCTCCTTTCTACTGTGAATGAAAGAGAGAAAAAGCATCAAGGCTGTCAAACCGACAGAACAAATATATTAAATAGTAGGTCTTATTGTTTGAGATAAACTGTGAATAACGAACAACTTACCAAATGCTACACACAAATAGAAATTGCGAAGTTTAATAGCTGAAATTAGTGATTGCGGCATAAGTTGTCATCTAAGTTTACTTCTAAAAAGCTGTTTACAAGGAACTGAAGAAAACAACACTTGCTATTTTACTTGGGGATATCACAACATGCTGTTCTGAAGAGCTCCTCGCTTATCATAGACACATCCGACCTGTACAGAAAAAAATTCCAATCTTGACAAAACTGTTGACAAGGGATTGAAAACCAAACACAGACATACACATTTTGAGTGAGTGAAATGAATGAATATTTAAATAAACAAATAAATATAAACTGTGCGATAGGTTGTGAGCTGAACTTATTTTTCTCATCTTAAATTATGGTCAGTCGAGCTCGGTTATGGTCAGTCGAGCTCGAGCTCGGTTAACACTTATTGAGCTCAATAACATTTTACGTTGTCCCCCCGGAAAAGTGAGAGTCCTCAAGTTCACCGAGCTCAATACTCAGCAAGCTCGCGAGCTAGTTATCAACATATCGAGTACGGTTTCCCGAGGTCAATTGTTGGTCGAGGCTGGTTGACATATCGAGGTCGATGAACCCATATTGAGCTCTGTTGCCCACTTAACTTATATGATCCCAGTGAGGCAAGGGACCGAGAGAACTAATCTTGATGGTCCATTCCGCCTCAGAAAGGTCAATGAAGGTCTGGCATTCTGTGATGACAGCCTCGTCTGTTTTTCTCAAAGATGGTGTTTTGCGCACTTGGCACACTGCTTTACTAATAATAATAATAATAATAGTAATAATAATAATAAATGTCTCGTTAAAATACATAACAACGTTACACAGAGTAAAGGTGTACATGAAAATCGCACTGATCATTTACAATTATTATATAAAACCTAATGAAACATTGGATATCTATATTGTTAAATTGCCAAGTTGTATTGAAACCTTATTCCATTAAAATAGCAATTCTTAAAGCGTTCTGTATTAATCCATGGTAATTGACTTGTTTGTGATCTTTACTTCTTGGATGACTCTCTGACTTTAAGCAAAAGGGCATATAATGGATGGTTAACATTGTTCTTAATTTTGGTGAACAACCAGCGGTCACACTTCTCTAAAAGGTCATAGATGTTAATTAACTCAGAAGTGCAACGTCGCTTATTGCACCTTCTTAAAAAGCATTGTATGGTGTTTAAATCTACCTGGCTGGCTCTATATACTGGAAGTGCCTATGTGATCTTTGGCAGAACAATAGCCTTGAAGAGATGCTCTATCTCTACCTGTGTGTATCCATCTTTTCTTAGTGATCGTAAAATGTACAAACACTTGTTTGCTTCCCGAAGCTTTCCCTTAACATGAGATGAAAACTTGCAGTCGTTTTGTAATATGACACCTAATAGAGTGAAACTGTCACTCTGTTCTATACCACATAGAGGGGGGAAGTTAAGTGTTACACCTTTTTTAGTCATACAAGGTTCTTTGCATTTGCTTGTGTTACAGCTCATACCATTAACCTCTGTCCACTCCAAAAATGCATTCATTGCCTTTTGCGATTCATCTACACTATTCTTACGCACAGTCACAAGAATAGAAGTGTCATCTGCATACTTAGTAAGATCGCTATCCTTGCAGTACTGAGTGACGTCAAGATCGTTTAAGAACAGGTTAAACAAATACAGGTCGCTGACGCTTCCCTGAGTAGTACTGCGGTTGACATCCTTCCAATCACAGACAGCATTATGACAGACCACTCTTAGTTTTCTGTCAGACAAGAAGCTGACGTACCAGTTGACAATGTATGGGTTTAAAGGGCTCTGTGTTAATTTCTCTATTAATAAGTTGTGCTTGACTCTGTCAAAGGCTTTTGAAAAATCCATCGTAAACAGCCTGACTGCTCTGTTATCGTTGCTATCTAAAGCTTGGAGAAATTCATGCTGTATTTTAAGAAGCGCGTTTGTACAACTGTCTCCTGTTCTGTACGCAAACTGGTTATTATTCAAGTAATACTCCATACCTTCTTTACCAAAGGTGTTATACACTACTCACTCAAAAGTCCTAGCAATTACCGGTGTAACGCAGATTCCCCTAAAGTCCTGAGGCTGGACTGGAATGTCTACTTTGGGTAGCGGATAGACATTAGCTTGCTTCCATGCACTGGGCCACCTTTGAGTTGACAAGGCATAGGTTCCAGATTGCTTGCACTGCAGGTGCCAATATGGCAACGTTCTCCTTCCAGACCCAGCATGGTATATTATCTGGTCCGGTAGATGTTTGCTTTGTTTTGAGCAGAGCATAGTAAACCTGGCTCAGTGTAATCTGTGGTGCAGGAATGTTTTCCGTATTGTCCATGGGTACAGGTCAGATATAATCTTCATCGTGACATAAATTTGCAAAATAATGATTAAGTTCTCTCACAGAGTCCTCGTCAAAGCTTGGGTTGGATCTTTCTTTTCTCTTTGACAGCACATCGACCTTTTTCCACCAGGCCTTAGAACCCATCTTTCCACACGCAAGCGATTTACGATTTTTTGTAGCAATCGCGTAAATTCTTTCTTTAAGATTAATTGGGCATCCATTCGGGCTGCGGCATTTAGCCTTGGCTTTTTTCTTAAGCAGAGCTTTGGTCAGCGGAGTCATTCATGGTGGATCACGCGTGGACATACACTCAGTTTTAGATGGGAAGTTTTCATTCATAAGGTCACAGAGCATTGATTGCAAGTAACGAGAAGCAGATTCCACATCTTCGCTGTCAAAAATAACGTTCAGCTTTGTTCGAGAAGTTTTGCATGAAACGCAATTTTTCTATGCTCCCTGTTATCGTGCATTGTGCATTTGTATCTCATGGGCTTAAGTTTCGCGCCTGCAGGCACAATAACGCCTCTGTGATCAGTCTTTATTTGAGCTTCAAAGGGATAACACTTTGAAAATAAGCTGCAATTGTTTGTCAGGCAGTTGTCTAGAATAGAAGTGCGCCTCGTGAGGAAGTCAACCAATGCTGTGAGACCACTTAACGCTGAGAGTTTGTCGAGATTCATATTATTCAAATCGCCACCGATCATAACAGTGCCATCCGGAGAACCGTCCAGGAACAGATCAGATATGTGAGTTAGATAAGAGATCAAGTCATCTTCTATGTATCGAATATTATGCTGTGCCCAATCTTTAGGGCTAGTGAGAGGACATTTATGTCCAATCGAGATTCTTTATTAAATCCACATAGCCCTTTTACAGCAGCTACTAGCTCATCAAATTTGGCAATGTCTTTGTACTCTCTTAATTTTGCAGCCTCGCTGTTTTTCGTAAGGGCTGGAGGAGCCTGGCTAACTGTCGCATTCTTTACGAAACATAGTTAAAGTTTTTCCCAACCTTTTTTAGGATAATGGCGCCACAGATCACAATTACCGTGTCTTTTCTGGCAATGGTAGATTCGTCATTGATTTTCATGGATGCAAGAACGTTGTCGTAAAAACCCTTTGTCACATTCTTAAGGTAGAATACCGCAGTAGGCAGTACAAGCTTAGCTTCTTGCTGTACCTTTGACTATTTTTGGGGGGGCCTCTTGAAACCTATGGGACCGATGAGGCAGTTCTGCTGGTGCCTCCAGAGCTCTGAAACCATGAAAAGACCCATACAAATCATGCAAGGCAAAAAGCTAGTTGCAAACCGCTGTTCTTTTTTTTGTAGCCATCCTTACCACCTCCAGGGCTAACACGGTGCAATTGTGGTGGTAATCTCCTGACAGGCGAAGCCTGTCAAAATCTCGTTCCTCAGCAATTTTCAAGGCCACTGCTTTTGCTACTTCTGTTTCATTTTTGTGCTTTCTTATTTGGTGTCTTCTGAGGTTTTTCTTCAGCTTCCGAGAGAACAATCAACGTGACCTCTCACTTGAAAGGTATATTTTCGAGGTCCCCACTTCAGAGAAGGTTTGTGGAATTTGATTTCAATAAAAATATATATTATACCACTTGATAGAGCAAACACTCCGAGTGAGTTAAGTGTGAATATTACGTCCAGTTGGGGAGTATTCTTCAGAAAAATGGATGTTTTCAGATATGTCACTCGATGTGGCAAGATATTTGAAAATAAAAAAGACACGGCTAAGGCAATAGATAATCCCTTAAACATTACTTTCATTTTCTAGTGTCAAGCTCAGTTGCCCGTTGAGTTGTGTAGATGTTAAGGTGACCTCCCACTTAAAAAATTAATTTACTTGTTAAAATTTTAGCTAGTCCTAGCAGAGGGTCTGAATTGACTTCTCCAATGACGCAGTTTCTTTATGTTCCATGAGTCCAGAGATGGCTAAGTAGATCATTCCAAGCACCAAAGTGTCTCTACCACATGTGATGCACATGATGTCAGTAGAGGTCAGTAATGTGCTGCATGACTGAGTGGGGTTTACACATTAGACATTCTTCTTTGACTCTTTTTGCAGTGCAGAGCTTTTTCACTTTTGGAAATGTGCAAGACAACAAAACTAAGGGAAATGAAATCCAATTTTTTAAGATATGTAAGCAAGAAATTGGAACCAAATGGTTCTAGAGAAAACAGGAAACCAAACACTAGAAGGTGGCAACCGCCAAAAAAAGTTACTTGTGCTATAGACGAACGGCTAAACCCAACTAACTTACCCAAGCCGAGGAAAAAGAACTTGTGAGAGGGACTGGGCTTCTTCGTCACCAACTTGTGCAAGAGCAAGGCGTTTCCACAGCCAGGTACAAAGTTCCTGTTTTCTTTCACATCCTGAGAAAACAGTCAACAGACCGTTTCCATCTCCACCTATAAAATCAGGAACGGGATGAGTATCAAGGATGAAGTAATCATCTCTCAAGCGACCTAGCAAGAGGGTGTACGGTTGGCACGTATAAATCTGGAAATCATATTCTGAACAGTCCGTTGCATATAGGCCTAACAGAAGATTTGCACGACCTTGAGGTGTGAATACAGCGTCCTTTGCTATAATTTTCTCAGCAAGTTCAACAGAATCAGGAAGTGAGCCTTTCCTCTTAAGGACGGTGAGGCATTCCAGAGCATCATAATGCCGCTTTTCCTTGAAAGTGTTAAACTTTCTAGGTCGTGAAGAATTATTTCCTGAATATTCCAGGTACCAGTTCTGGCCAGTTGTCATTCATCTCTTCTTCTTGCGTAGCATTTACGATTTTCTGTGCCGCTACCAGGCAAAAAAAAGTACAGGAATCCGTACCATCGTTAGCTGGTGCGATACCTGCTAAATCAGTAACAGCAGTGGACTTAGACCGCTCAATTGCTTCTGCTAATCGCTTATCGGCTTCTTCGATAAGTATGGATTGGCTGACTTTAAGAGATGTATATTTGCCAGGATTTTCCTTGGCAGTACCGGCCTTTAGCTGTCAAAGAACTTCTTGGGCGCTCGGACGTAAAGACGCATCGTAGTTAGTGCACATCTCAAACATTTTCTCAATATCAACCCACAATGACGCCTGAGGGCGACGATATTTTGTTGGGCTGCTAGGTTTCAGCTGACCTTTCATCTTCTCTTGCAGCTGAGAAAGTTATGGGGTCAACTTCTTACATATGAATATCCTGCGATCTGCTAACGATGTCAAATTTGCTTGGTCTACAGCTTGTTGATAACTAGAGTTTGGAAATATTATTCTTAAGGCTCTTCTTTGTAGAGATTCAATAGCATCAAAAAGGTGGATAGATAGATAGATAGTTTATTAAAATATCGAACATGGCAGTCCGTAGACTGAATTGCGTTACAATTACTTAAAACTAAGATTAAATAAATTCCAAAAATATAAATACTAATTGAAATTATAACAAAAAACTCTCTATATATAACTAGGTACAACCTAGTCCAAAAAATTATGTACACATACTTGGAATAAAAGTGTTCTTAAAACGATTTGTATGTGTACGGGGCATGGCATAAGCCCTGGGCTGTCTTAGATTATGTCTGTGTTCTCTCTTAGGAGGTAAGACAGGCGCAAGTTTGTGATCCGGGCATGACGTGATAGACTCGAACAGCTTGCTACACAGAGCCACGCGTCTAGCGTGCAAGGTTACTAAATCGAACCTGACCAAACATTCTGAATACGACGCATAAGGACAAATGATGGAGAGCGCTCTCTTTTGCACTCGTTCGATGTCGTCACTAAGATACTGTGGAAGCGCATGATGGAAAACTGGCGCACAGTACTCTAAAACAGGTCTTATCACGGTGCAGTAAAAATTTACAATGTCGCTCAGTGGAACGTTGGCGCGCTTTAGAAGAACAATAAAATAAAGGCGCCTGTTCGCTTTCTTAATGCACTCTGAGATGTGTTCGTTCCATTTTAAATCTGAGCTAATAGTGACTCCTAGGATTTTTACACTGTTTGATACTGATAGTTCCTTGCCATTTATCACAATTGATGGAAAATTGTGAGTGTTCCTTTTAAAGTCAATGCGCATCTCCTTGCATTTGTCAGCGTTCAGTTCCATCCTATTTTTGATCGACCACGCCTCAACAGCGGAAACTGCGCTTTGTACATCACTAGTCAAACCTCGCGGTATCGTTTGGGCGATGGTCGTGTCGTCTACATACTTCCAAGTGAGCGCGTTGACGCGTCGCGTCAGGAATATCTTGCCATACTTGCGCAGCATACTCTAAGACCAATCTGATATTATACGTGTATACCTTTAGCATGTCTTCTGGCATGAATCCTGCGCGCTTCAATAACCTAAGAGTATACAATCTCTTAGCCGCCTTGGCAATTACATATTCAACATGAGCGTTCCATTTAAGGTCATCGCTAATTATAACTGCTAAAAGCTTATACGACCTTACTAGCTCTACTTCTTGATTTCTGACACTTATAGGTCGCATAGCAGTAATCGAATTCTTCATGAAATTCACGTACATTTCTTTACATTTTTGGGGATTTAGTTTCATCTTGTGTCCAATACAATAGTCATGGATTTCTCTGACAACTACATCTAGCCTAGTAATAGTTTCGTGGGATAATCTCAAATGCAGTAGTGTCATCGACATACTTCGTACGTATATGCCAATACAGCTTGTTTTGCTGACAGCAAAGAGCGTTAATCCGAGTTTTGTTCCGTGTGGGGCGCCACCATCAACTTGTTTCCACGATGACTGGGAGGAGCCGTCGACGCATACTGCTTGTGTTCGGTTAGTAAGGAAGGAGCGTATCCAAAAAAACAGAGTTTGATCAATGTTAAAAGATCTAAGTTCATCTAGTAATATTGAGTGGTCTATGATATCAATATCCGAACAGAACAGTTTCCTGAACAACAGCTTCATGTATAGCTTGCATTAAATAAATCAATGCATGCACCGTAGAATGCCCATGGCGCGCATATTGACGTGGGTCAATAGTATCAGACACCTGTCCTGAAAGTCTTTTGTTTGTAAGACAGATAGTAAGTACAATTGGTCTCAAGTCCGATTTAATGTTTTGAAGGGGGCAAACTTTAGGGACTGGTGAGATAATTGACCCTTTTAAAATGTCAGGCACAAACCCCTCCCTCAACGATTCATTGTAAATATCTTGGATTAGTGGTGCTAATTCGGGTGCGAATTGCTTTAACAGTTTGTTCGATCTGGACCCACCACTTTATGTGTAGACAATTTGTGCAAGAAAGATGAAACCTCTTCTAAGGAAATAAGCAAATCTGGTGGAACTACGTTGGGCGGAGTTTGGGCTGGCATTAAGGGTTCAAACTCCTGAGTTATACTAGTGAAAAAACATTAATTTGGGTAGGCAACTCTGCAGGACTAGTGATGAGGTCACTTAGGGATTGATGGTACCATTCCCGCTTACCAAATGTGTCCTGTCCTGTCAGGGATTTGATGTCATGCCGCCACTTCTTGGGGTTAGTTTCAGCCAGACCGTCCACTTTGGTCTTATAACGTGAGCGCTTCGCCGTTTTAATAGGGCCATGGACTCTATTCCACCAAGTCTTATAGACTGGTGAATCTTTCCTATATTTAATAAATGCTGCTTGTCGCTTCTCAATCATAGATTTCAATTTCACAGTGATCCAAGGTTTATCATATACATGAGTTTTTACTATTTTCCATGGAAAAAAGGTTTCAATAGCCAAGCTAAGTTCCTTAGAGAACAACTCAAACTTAGAGGCACGTGAGGCGGCATTGTAAACTTTCGTTGTAATCCAGGATCCAAACTCTTTCCAGTTGCTTGTGCAGTTCTGTCTTCTATGAACTTTTTGTATAGAATCATGCTGAGGTGGATGTTCAAAAGTTGAGCACCCTAGGACGGTGAAGTGGTCAGATGAGCCAAGCTTGGGTAGCCTCTAAAGATCGAAGGTGTGGGGTCTATTAGTAAAAAACCAGTCAAGTATCCCAGAGACTCTTGTGTTGAATTGAACTAGCTGTTTCAAGTGGTTAATTGATGTTTCAAAAGATACATATCCATATTCCTCTGAATATGGTCACGAAGAGTCGCATTTTCCACTTCTCCGTTAGCAGTTGAATGATAAACAACACCTAGAAAAATTATGGAAATATTTTGCAGGGGTGAATGTGGTCTTAATTGAACCCAGATAGATTCCACGTCCTCGTGTTCCATTTCTACTAATCGCTTACACGGAATATTCTCCTTGATGTATACGCAAACGCCACCACTGGGCCGGTTTTTCTTGTCATTTCTCAATAACAAGAATCCAGGTAGTGAGACAGCCGAATCCGGTACCAGTTGCAAAAGCCACGTCTCTGTTATGCAAATGACATCAGTTTTATTGTAAATGGCGACTACCTTGTTAGATAACTTGCGAGAGTTTGTAGCTAAAATAGAAGGGACCTCGTAAGACTTTGCCTACGGGACTCCCCTGATTTCTGCCATGATACTGTGAGACTATCACAGAAAGGACCAGTGTGGTGATTCGCACTCTAATCTGTTCCTTCGAAGAGATGGTAGCATCCTGGTGGACCTGTCTCTTTCGGTTTGGAGATTGTTTGCCAGCTGGAACTCCCCTAAACTGGAGAATATCAAGATCTTTTAGTGTATGAAGCAAATCTTGGGACAGGTTGCAGTACCGAGAGAAGGGTTTCACGTGAATATAAACATAAACATCTAGGCGAGTTTGGAGGAGACAGGTGGAGGGTTAGCGGAGATCGGAAGTTCTCAATTTATGGAGGGCCAGGGTTCATTTCCGCGTCCATGAAGACCGTAAGATTGAAGTCTGGGTCTTTAAAAACCGCATTTGGTGGATTTCAGTTTCGGTTGAGGGAAACGAGTGAAACCAAAATGGTAGGACGGGGCCACTCTTCTGACTGTATTCCGGCAAAACAAGGCGAGGGAAACTCGCACCGATAAACATGAACTTTGGGAATGGTGACCGATGGATCTATCGCCATCTCCAGTTGGCTGAGGAGGCAGTAGCCTACCCCTTTTCTGAAATTGTGTACTAGCAGAGCTCTCGCGCATGCCAGCGGAGCACCATGGGTAAGTAAATCTACCCATCCCAGAAAATTTGGTAATCATTTTGCACGACCATACAGCTAGTTTGGGGGCACAGGAGAAAATTGATTGCACATCAATGTTGTGATCATTTGACAGCTGTCAAAACTGGGCATCCGCTGACCAGTATCACCTGACCGTATCGCGGGTTCAGGTGTCAACCCATTGAGGTCAAGTATTTTTTGAAGTTATCCGCTGACAAGTTACTAGTTTTCAAATGATGGCAGGTTCAAGTCTATTTTTTTAAAATTCATATGAAACATGTTGTGTTTATGTCACTATGGCCCCGTACTATTAAGATTTCGATTTCAAACTGACCTCGGACGTGAAAATTCGCCAGTTATTTAAAAATACAGGCGGGGAAGACCTTTTCTTACCATTGGTCACGCTTTGGTCACGCTCTACGTCCAATGTTTTGCTCTGATTGGTCGGAAATCCGATTTCGGATGGCATCATTTTCGTTGTACACCTTGCTTGATGCGTAAGAGGGTTTAAAAGCCTCAAGCGATTCTGGCCTCACTTGATAGCTTTCAGCAGCTGCATCTTAAATGGTAAGCTTGAGTAATTATTGTATTTGATGTTTGTTTTTATATATCTACAATCATGGACAAAAGTCTTGGGACACTTTTGCGTTTCTGGGGCGATTTCCAATGCACACAGGTCCAACCCCCTCACCTCATCCCACAAACAATGTTTGACGCGTGTATCCAGAATTTTTTCTGAGTTTCAACTTTGTATAGGGTGGGGGGAGGGAGAACTGCAAGAAAATTTCGAAAAGGATGCACTGTTTCAAGAGGGAACCGAGAAATAACAGAAAAATATGAATGTTGCAGTACAGTCGCAAGGACGTTTGTCCAGGATTGTAGTTTCATGAAGTGGAGCACAGTTTATGCGGCAAGTTTATGCACGTTTGTAAGATTTGAGGTGATGATCTGACCTAGTATCAGGTTTGAAATAAGCTTACAGAATTTTAAAAAGCCTTCAGATATATTTTCTCACCGCAAATAGAAAGAAAACGTTCCGAAGAATATTTAGTTATAAATTTGGCTGTTGAAAGAAAACTTTGAGCGATTTTCTTGCTTTGAGGAGTTCATCTGTGAAAACAGTGAACACGGGAAGCCGGCTTGAAATCATAAACTTAAGCTTTACGCTTAAAGACTCAGGATTTTTAGAGACACTTTAATTCTTGTCTTCGTGAATGAACATTGTATTATATTTCTTTTATTGATCGGTAGTAGTCTCTCTTGCAATTTTAATTACTGTGCCATTTCTATTTTCAGTCGTTCATGAACATCGCTTGCAGGAGTACTGAATATCCCGCGTGTATCAAACGCTTTTTATGATTACAGATCGTTATAAAACCATTAAATAAAAAATAAATAACAATTATTTACCGAACTGGAGGTGGCTAGTGGTGATTATTTACCGCAAAGCGGCGAGGAAAATATCCACTACTAGCCACCGACACTGAGGTATACTAAACCAGTATAATATACTAAAACAGTGAGATAATTGAGCAAAAAAGAATGATTTTTAACTCATTTACTGTTGCCAACGATTACAATTTTGGCGCGCAGTGACCGAACGGCTGCCGTCATCGCTTTTTCTTGCCGACAAATAAAACTTTTGGAGGCATGTGTTTAGCTCTTGCGGGGAAATTTCTTCAAAAGGAGTTGTGAATTCTTTTTGTATTTAAAATCATTCTGTAAAAAGATTATTAAATTTAGTTTTGAGCTTATTTACGAACAAGTCAACCAAATAAAGTAACGCAAGACTTAATCTCAATTTGCATTTGTAAAAAAAAATTCTTCACAGGTTTTATCGATAAATTCAAGTCCAAAAGACAAAGCTTTACCTGTTAACACTTTGAAACCGAACTTCCTCACCTTCTTCGTGTATTTCGGGAACCGGAGCTTGCTTGATTAGTTGTAAAATTTCTTTGTTTGTTACGGCGGTAAAACGGGACGGCATTTTATCTGCAACTTACTCGAGTTTGGCGTCACTCACTCGAAGGAACTGGAGGTGAATAGTGCAGGATATTCACTGATTGAGTAGCCAATCAGGGCACGCGAAAAACACTATCCACTGTACTGTTTAAGTATGTACTAAACATAATTAATTCTTTATGTTTAACCATAACTCTATTAATGTTCGTTCAAACAATCGAGCACAGCTTGTACTGCAAATTTGGCGCTTGTCAAAAGTGACAACCGGCTGGCCCTATAGGTGATTTTGGAGATTTTTTGAACGGTTTCGCTAAAAGCCCACCATTGATCGTCCTGAATATTGACTGAGTGTAATCTGTCTTGAAAAATAGTGAAATAATGCATTCTGCCCGAGGTCTGTTTGATAAATACAGCGCCTCATAGTACCTTTTCACCTCTCCAAGGTATAAAAGGTTGGTTTACACATCCCCAGTTTTGTTGGCAAGATTTTGTAAAGTAAACTTGTCGAAAGCAAAAAATTTGGCCTCATTTGTTTTCCAAGAATTTGTTTTCCAGGTCTAATCTACAGTGATCAAGAGCCATTATGGCTCTAATGTGATCGAAGATGATTGCTATTTTTTGGGTGTACATATAAGGTTATCAATTCGATGTAAGATGTTTCACTCTAAAATCACTTAGCCTTACCCTTAAAAGTCACATGAATGTGCCCTTAAGTTCACTGATTTGTGGATTACAAGTGTATTGTTTGATTTAAATTATAAAATTATTAATGCGAGCTTCGCTTTTAGCCCTACCTAAATCTATATATTCCCAGTAAAACATTAAATAGTATGATCTATAAAGCTGCCAATCCTTGCCACTGCTTAATCTATATTTTCTGCATCTGTCTCTTTGGGCATTGTCAAGTTAGAGTGTGACCTGCAGAATCTCACTATAAAGTCCATTCACAACCTGTATTATATTTTATTGATTGACAATCAACATTTGCAGTAGGAAGCTTTTAACTGACTCCTACTATTATTTTCTGTAGCCATTATTCTGAATGTGCCTTATATACACTTGACTAAAAATAAACCTATAAACTGGTAACATACTGCATGTACATTTCTTTTCCAAATTTGTGGCAAATTTAGTCATTTTATTTCTTTGTGATAAGACTGGCCCTCAGTGCCTTGTTTCAAATTAAAAAGTTACTTTACATTCTGCTAATACAATTGAGGCGGTAACATATAAAGAATAGCTATATGCCACCATATATTTTGGAAAAAGGTGTTTAGAGCCCCGGGGGGTACTCCCTATAATATACGGGGAGGCTTCGTCCGAAAGGGGTATCTTTTTCAGGCTTCAGGTATATGAAAGGGTAGGGATTTTACTCATTGCAGTATACGAAAGAGTAAGGAAATCTGTCAATTGGAAAAAAACGTTCTATTTTGGTGATTGATTCCTATTTAAATTACAGGGCATTTTCAGCAGTTGTAAGGGATGTTTTAAACAAGGTATGTGAAAGGGGTACCATTTGTCAATGAGCGGTTGGACCTTGGGGCAGAGACTCCCCGTATAAAACTTTGTTGGGTACCCCCCTGGGGTTTGGAGGCATTGCCATACAGTATATCCCTACTTTTAAGAATAAAATGAATACCTTGACCACAGTTGTGGCATTTAAGATCCCTCTGGAGCTTTCCTATACCCACAATTCTGTATCCCTCAAGGAGGGGGTAACTTTGCCGTAGAAGACTTCCTGATGTTTCTTGTTATACAACTCTAAAGTAGTAATTGAAATTCATTGGAGGGTCTTTCAACATTTCTTTTATTCGTATTGATGATTCCTCATTTTTTAGAGTGGTGTGTGCCGGGGTTAAGGCTTGCATGTCAATTAAATGAAACACTTATTTGAAGTTTTCTGCGTTCGCTAAGCACATCCTTGAAGGTTGACTTTTTTATTAAGGAGAATGACAGTTATCTCAACTGGAGCTATGTCATGTACTGTAACTCTTTGCTTCATATACTAATCAGAATTTATTGTATTATAGCAACCTTTAGAGTGACTATGAAAGTTTGATCCTGGAATGTCTCAATCTCACAGCTAAATTGCTAAGGACAGATTGCCTTCCGAACTTCTGAAATCGTTTGTATCTTAACCATGGCAGTAGAATGAAAAGATTTGTCGCTTTAGACAGGCGCTCCACGTACCCCAGTTTCGATTTGTAGACGATTTCTTCCACTGGGATAGACTGGGTTGAAGCCTTTGTTGGCGGTTCCGACATAGAAGCTGAGTCTGTTGCTATTTCACTTAATCGTTGGCCAAGTGCAACATTGATTTCTTGTCTCGTTTTCTCAGCAACCTGTAAAAAGATTTAACGTTGTGCATGAGCCGGATACCTTGTTTGAGTGTTTGAGAAATGAGGCGATTATTTTCTCTCCACTGTTACTTTGTAAATGATAACCTCAGACGCCGACTAGATCTACTCACCCTGTTTATTTAAAAAGTATGTATATCGTTGTAAAATTAATGTGGTGCCTCTTAACTGTACGCAATTTAAAAATAATTTAAAAACACAATAGGAAATAGAAAGATTGACCCGAAATAATTATTATCTCTCTTAGCTATCTCACGTGTATTTAACTAATAATTAAGTTAATAATTAAAAAATTTGAATTGTAAGCAATGATATTGTAAATTAGTATTACGTACGTTGATTAAAACTCTGGGTTATTTTATTTATTTATTTTTTTTTTCTTTTTGTCCTCTTTCCCTTTTAGTGTGTTTTCTGTATTTTTTTCTTTTTTTGTATTTTAATGTCATGATTGCAAATAAAAAAATAATAATAATAATAGTAATAATAATAAAAAATACGTGATCAACAAGAAACCGTATTTTGCATATCACACCATCTTGACTTACCTGTTGCTTTTCTACAACAGAGAGCACCTCTGAACCAGCTTTTCGCTTTCTATCAGTGGCTTGATGAAAATTATAAGGAGCGTGAGGAGTTGGACGGCTTAAGGAGGGACGCTCTTGGGACTTTTTGAAGAAACTTGTTCACAACTTATTACCTTGAAGCAAAAAGAGAATCCCACACAATCAGATAAATTGATTTTCAGTGAATTACAAGGCCTTCTCCACAATGAAAAAGCTGTTAAAAAAATTCTGTGAAATTTTTGAAAAAAAAATTTTGCGCTTTTTGCTTAAAGAAAGCATTAAAAAAATCTCCGAAGAACTGATTTAAAGAAGATGAAAAGAAAAGGAGATATTTTGATGAGTGGACTTCTCAATCCATGTTTTCCACAGCCTTACAAAGCAAACAGCCTGACACTGATGATCTTTCCAGGTTATATTTCCTAAATCACGGTCTCAATTGATGGTCCATGACAAAAAAATTAAATTCGTTCCCGCCCTGGGATGTCAACCAGTTCAGTAGTTTTGACTTACCTCTCGGTTTGCTGGCCAATACATTGTTATTTGCATCCAAATACCATCCGGCTTTAACTTGATGCGATTTTTTACTCGAGTGTCGCTTCAACAGCCACATTACTTTGCCCTTATCTTAGTATGTCAGTTTAACTCCACACGTCGTACATGTAAATGATCTATCAAAATCATCATCTGATGCCAAAGTTTGAAACCCGCGATTCTTAAGCTCGTGGTTGAGGGAATGAACATTTTCATGAGGGGCACTATCAACCTCCAAATCATACACAATAGCGTTGACGATGATCATCCATGCAACGTATGCGTAGAAACGGACATAATTACACATATTTGCAAGAGTTCCTGAGGTAATCTTAGCCTTAAAACGCAGTTTAACCAGACGAAATGAGTAGAGAACAATCACATCAGGAGGCGATTAACAAGGAACTCTGAGTGACTGTATCTGGAACCATTCATTCATTCATTCATTCATTCATTCAGGCACCAAAAGCGCAAATACTGCCTATGACGTAGGTTTTTGCAGTTTTGGGTTTGCGCTGATTGGTCGAGAAAGTTGCAAACGTACCTGTCATACAGCCTGTGTTTTGTGCCTGTCTGTGTTCATGCACGATTTAAAATTCTATGTCTCTGTTTTGCTGAAACTATGTGTTAGGATCTGCTCGCTGTGTACTATGGCGGAAGAAAGAACTGTAAGCCGCTGTTTAATGGTGCGAGTTGAAATCTCAGAAACGTCTTTGGCAGACCTAAAACAATTTGTCACCGAAAAGGGAGGAAAACTGATCGACGGTAAGTGTCTGCAATGACAACCGCTGTGTATTAGCTGGTATTAGCCGGTTTGAATTCATTTTAGCTGATTTATGTCTAAACGGAGTTATTTTGCTGCAGTGATAACACCAGTTGCACCCAATGTTCCACGTGGCGTGGAGATGATCGAAGACAGCGAGGACGAACACATTGGCGAAGGTCCTGCAATAAACCACGCGGTCCCCTCGACAGCCTTTACTTCTTCTACTGAAGCTACTGCCAGCCCAAAGAAAATAGCGAAACAGATAACCAGTTTGCTAAGCGATAAGGGGATACCTCAACGCCTTTTTGCCGAAAAGGTGCTGAATAGATCCCAAGGATCATTTTCCGATTATTTATCGAAGGCCCCCGCGGAGATACCTAAAACGCATAGCCGGGCAATTTGGGTCAAGCTAAAGGAATTCTTGGAGAGCCAGGAACAGCAGCAGGAGTTAATGGAGATGGCGAGAAGTAAAAATTGTTTATTGTAATTATTGTCATATTATAATCAGAAATATAATTTAGCTTAACGCCGCTTGGTCGGCTTGCCATCAGGAGAAACATGTTTTTGCTTTTACTATTTCACGTAAAAACAGTAAAGAGCAGTAAAAAGCTAGGTGAATTTTCACAGGTAATTTAAGGTCATTTTATTTAAAGGTCATTTACTCAATGATTTAATTTACCGTATTCTGTTCCTATTTTTTTTTCCAGGATTAAAATCCAAAGATGCAAAGGCCCCACGTGGGAAAAAACACGTCAACCCGCGAAGGCGGTTCAGCGACGTCGAGATTTCAACTTTGGATAGTGTGTATGTGACGATTATAAAGGGAAAACCAAGCAAAGCTGTGATGGAAACAACCGCAAAGGCTTTGAAGCTAGATGGAAGACAGGTTAGTGAAAGCCGTTAATGGCAGCCATCGATTGTAGATTATCTGGGATTATAGATTACTAAATCACCCTGATTTAACCAGATTTAATAAACAGTACTGCTGAATACCTATGACTGACGTCGTTTTGGTCTGAACAAGGCTAGATCTGGCGAGATTAACTGTTTATACACGGGTTCATATTTTCTGATACTGAGCAATCGTAATTCGTTGTATTTTTACTGTCATACGTAGGTTGCGGATTGGTACAACAATCATAGGCGCAAGGAGAAGTAAAGGGCATACAAACCCGGCGAATTTAGCCAACCTAGCGGAGAGGGAGGAGAGTCGTAGCCGCAGCAGTGTTTGTCAAATGTTGAACTGAGTAAAATCACTGACGAAAATAAAATGCCAGTTTACTTTACTTTTTAATTACTTTGCTGGCCTCGATTTTTTCCCGCATCCAGTCTAAACTTTGACCCGTTCTGTCCCCTCTAAGAAACACGACTTCGAGTTCCCAGGATCTCATCTCTCCCGCCAAGAGAGACTCTGGGAACTAGGTTGGTCGGAGTTATGTTACAGATCGCGATTTCGTTCAGCTGAAGCTGTTAATCGATCATTTCTCGAGGTAATTTAAACATTCTATTCTACAATGAATAACAGACCACTTGGTTGTTCAGGTTTTCATTTAGCTTTATTGCCGTACAGATTTACTTTAGAGCCTTTTACACTTTCATAAAAAAGTTGAAAAAAGTGATTCGAGCTATGATTGGTTTGGTTACTTGAATTTCGTAGCTGATTGAAAAATTTGTCGATAAAATCGATAAACAGTTAAAAATCTTGTGATTATCGACTTCTATCGACAAATTTGACTTGTCGATTGACAATTATCGACAAATTTCGAGTACTATTGACTTATCGACTACGTTTTCGATGATCGACATGTTACGTCCAGGACACAGAGAAAGACTCACCATTACATTGCTCAAACCGTACAGTCGAGAAGAGCTTTGAGCAACTTTACGACGTGTGATACAGCCTTCCAACAATCAACACTTTAAACTGTGACCATCAGCTTTTTCTCCATTCTATTCCACTCAGGATAGGCTATTTTGTTTGACAATTTCGGTAAACACAACACCTTAAGCGGACACTCGCTTTGAAACAGCGAAAGATTCGCCGTGACATGCTCAAACAGGACAGCTGGGTAGAGCTTTCAGCAACTTTACGTCGAGTGATAAAGCCTTCAAGCAGTGGACACTAAACTGTGACCATAGGCTTTTTCGCCAAGGTATTTCGCTCAGGATAGGCAATTTTGATTGATGACTTCGATGAATCAGAAGCCGCTTGAGTGACGCACGATTACAAACAGCGAAAGACTCGCCATGGCATTCCTCAAAACCATGCAGTTGAGTGGAAGTTTGTGCAACTTTACGGGGCGTGATCCAGCCTTCCAGCGGTGAAAACTTTAAACTGTGGCCATCGACGTTTTCCCCATTCTATTCCGCTCAGGAAATTATATTTTGATTGATGACTTCTCTAAATCAGAGGCCGCAACAGCCGCAAAACGTTAACGGCACTCGTTTTGAAACATCGCAAGACTCACCATGACATTCCCCGCAGCTGCATGATATTTATCGTTAAAATAATACTAAATCTTCTTTGTTTGGTCATGACATTTGCTTGAAAGGTCGGCTAGATACCTTCTCAACATTCTCGGCATTCAAGATACATAATTCCGTTAGCCTGTGGGTAAAAATAACGAGGAAACCAAATAGCATCGGGCGTCCATCTTTGTGCCTCGCGCGAAAATAGAGCAGGAACTCTATAACCGGATGTGATGTCATAAATCGGTGGCTCATAGATATACGAAACAAGTACCAGGCGCTATTGGAGTCGTGCCCCCCCCCCCCCCCCACCCCTGCTTAGAACAAACGCCACTGAATCACCCGGACGATCATGCTTCACCTACTTATGAAAGCTCCTGAGTTCTAACCATTCACACTTTTAATGGAGTGTCACTCACAAGTATTAATAGAAAGCTTAAGCAACGGCGACGGCATCGAGAACGGCAAAAAAGTAATAGGTTTGGATTGGCAAAACAACAACTTTGCAGGTGCGTCACGCTTTTTTGTACATTTCTTAGCCGTCGTTGCACGACTACAACGTGAAAGTGCCTAACTTCACGTTTTTTCTGGGACGGGAACCCAAAAATGACAACAATTTTCTTTTTCTTTTCCTGCACTTTGATACAATCCTTTAGAATTCAACTCCAAAGAAATTTGCCACCATTTCACGAATTAAACGAGATGGAATAAGCGCAATAAAGTTTGAGGCAGCGCGAATTCACTTTTTAAGTGACGTTTTCGTACCCGTCGCCGTCCTCGTTGCTTGATCTCCCTAACAGGGACCTTACGATCCGACAACGGCGACGTCCATGAAAACCTCGCTGAAAAATAGACTCCGCATCCTTTCAAACAATTTCGCGATTTTCTCAAGTCACCCTGTTACTTAAAAGAAGGGAATTTATGATGGAGCTGAAGAGAGGGGGCCGCGTCTGAGTTCAGACAGAGATGGTAAAATTTGTCGCCTTACCGTTCCACTCCTCAAAAAAAACTTAAAATTTGGTCATTTCACGTCATAGTCGTGCAGGGACGGCAAAGAAATGTACAAAAAAGCGTGATGCACGTGCAGAGTTGTTGTTTTTGACGTTACCGTTGCCCTCGCCGTCGTAGTTTCGTAAGGTCCCTAATAACTTTGAAGAGGATACATGGCACTTGCCTGGTCCCTAGGCCTCATTATTTCGCGCGGCAAAACCGTTCCTGGTCACGTGGTCCAAGCGAAGGATACGTACGTCACCGAAATGAATTGACCGATAGGGACTGGGAAAACACCGCACAGGGACTAGGCGAGGCAAACATGGTACCTGGATAGACCTGAGGTCACTGAACAGACTAGAATGCGCAAGGAAAACTCAAACAAATTACTCAAAATGCTTTTTCTCCTTTCCAGATTTGGAAAGAGCGAGAGCATTGATAGATAACCGCCGCCCGGTTAGCTCAATGGGATAAGTGCCGGTCTGCTGAGCGGGAGGCCGTAGGTTCAAAGCCCGGCCGGACCAGCACTCAGGCTCTTTATATAACTGAGGAGAAAGTGCTGCCTTTGTAATAACATCTGGAAACGGTTAGACTTTCTAGTCTTCTCGGATAAGGACGATAAACCGTACGCCCCGTCTCACAAGCCCTTGCAAATGTAATAAATCTGTGGGACGTTAAAGCCACACACTCTTCGTAAAAAGTAGTGCATGTAGTGCCCGGTGTAGTGGTCTATCTCACTTTCATACTCATGTATGGGGGCATCATTACTCATTCCTTCATTACTTGTAAACTGCACCTTAAGCAGTCTGGCAAAGTCCCCCAACCAGTGTTGTAGATTATCCCTGAAAAGCCCTGAGGGGAGTTGAATAGTAAGATATTTGAATTTGAATTTTAGAGTTAGCATTGGGCCAAACGGGAGTGGTTTATAAAATGATCAAGAAAAATTGAATACCGATTTATTAGAAATTTTTAGAAACTGTTTTAATCATATAACCCGTTTAGACTGAAATTACATGTAAAACTTGAATGTATATATGAGAAGTATTTTAAAAATTTAGAATAAGGATAATGTGACTGACCATATTTCATTCCTTTCACGGGTTGAGATGAACTCGGCTCATTGGTGTGCTCTCAATCTTATCGGTCTTCATAGCTAAGTTGATAGAGCACTGCAGCGGTAACACACACTTCATGTAGATTTTTAAAATTGTTAATTTAAAAATTGAAGCGTAAATTATAATGTATGTCACATCACTCCTTTTGTCGTGTTCTCTTGTTTGCTTCAGTGGTCTTTACTGTGTCCACTGAGTATGGCGTTTTATTCACAGGTTAACCAGTTGGCCTAATTCTTATCCTACAAATTCTCTCCGTTGCATTTTCATTTTCAAGTACTCTTAAACGTTACTCTATTATCATTAAAAAAAGTTCAATGATAGCAATCTTTCAGGCTATTTAAATAAGACAATAACTTCAACAGTCGGATGCTTATCCTTCGTAATAAACTGCTAGAATTGCATTACAAGTTCCAATCACTCTACCCTGAAGCTGTCGAATGTTTTCAACTCGTCTTGCGCTGTATTTTCTTTGGTCTCGAACCACGTAAGTGACTTCTTTTCTTAGTTGCTGAATCAGATTACCAAACTCTTCATTAAATGGAACCTCAGCTTCTTTCAGCTTCGTGAGTCTTCTGTTGAAATCGCTTTTTTTGCTGCTCAATGCTACTCGCTGTTTAGCTGTCAAAAGCAAAAATACAGTTAAAACAGTGAATACTTCGAAGCGGGAGTTCAATTGCCCCATTTCCCCTTGGTACCTGTCTTGGTACTAAAGTGAAAAGAAAACCATGAAACTGCAAACAGTTAATGAGAACTGTCGTGTATCATTCTCTCAAATCACTATACATAGACTGTTTACAATCCCCTATTTCCCACAGGATTGTCGAGACCGAGCGCTTTGCGGAACGGGCTGTTTCAAGCTGTTTCAGATGTTCCGAATGAGTGTCAAATCTACTTAAGGGGTGGCGGACAGTTTAGGAGAAGGCGAGAAAAAAATGTTTTTCTCGCCTCCCAACCCAACTCCCAACCCCCACAACAAAACCGCCGTCGCCCATCCCCTCGGTACATATGAAACCAAAATAGTCGCCCGTACCGGTAAGCACTAAACCCTGATGATATTACGAAAAAAATAGGGGATAGCGAGGTCAGAGTGGTAGAACTTCGTGTAAGACGAATGGGTAAGACTCCGAGAAAATGTCTTCACCCACCCCTCTCCTAAGCCAACGTCACTCAAGCCAAAACTTGGGTTGTGGGGGGCTGGATGAAAACCGACTTACCAAGCGTTTGCTTAACAGCTCTAATGTAAGGGACGCCTAATTTAGTCCTCTCCACGCTCCGTAAATCCTCGGACCATTCCTCTATGATCCTGAGCACGGTCTGTAACTCCGCCTTTTGTTGTTCCATTGTTTTCAGCATTCCATTCAAATCATCGATTTTCTTTCGCAGTGCCTGCTGGTTACTGAAGATCTTTTTGACAGGCATGCGTTTTTGCTCCTCGCCGCTGGAACCTTCCTCGTCGCTGAGCCCGCTGTCAGACGACGTAGAGTTTCTTTTTCCTGCATGAAATTGTACCCAAAGAACCTCATTACGTTGGTGTCGGTCAGTAAAATCATAGCAAAAAGTTTTTATTACTCAGTTATTTGCAATCATCCAACGATAAAAGATACTTCTCTCTCCCCTTGTTTTCATCCACCATCTACTTAAAAAAACCAGCCGACATTTCGCGACGTCACCACTGGTTTCGCTGCGAAATGACAACTAAGGAACGACGGCAGAAATTCCATACTGATGACGCGTCACTACCCAGATCTGCATAGCGCTTCCTGATTGGTTGAATTTCTGCGCGCGTTTCTCAGACAGCATTTCGCGGGGAAACCAGTGGTGTCATCGCGAAATGTCGGCCGTTTTCTCAAGCTAAAGGGATCAATAATCTAAATGATTAAAAGAGATTATGATAACGCAGAGAGGGAATCTCCTAGTGATGCCTTTCGGTCAGAGCATATCATAATTTTAGAATAGTTCTTTTTACAAACTATACGGACCATGCGGAAACAGCTTCCGGTTGATATATTGGTTACAAGACCTTACAACCATATAACCAGAACAAACCTTAACATTTCTTAGTACTAATACTGATTAACTGATAAGATGGATCATAAACAAAGCCTGAAACCCCTGAGTACACTTAATTCTTTTATTCCTGGTGAAAGAAACAAACAAACGGTTACATGTCGTGACGTAATGCCCAAGAGCTTAAGTGGAAAAAGGAGTTATTTGCGTATAAGTAAACCTACTTGTGATAAAGTTCATTTTGTATTTTAATGTAATTAGTTTAAATAGAAAACAGAAGAAAAAGACAACGATGAACAGGATGAACACACCTTTCTGGTTTTGGCAACGTTACAATAACAAAAACATTGACACAACATAGCCAATACGTTACCACTATACTGCAACAAACATAACAAGATCACAGACGAGCAAATGGAACAAGCAGGCTTGATAGACTGAAAAACAGACTTACCGAGTGAGTTAGTACAAACATGAAATGCAGATAACATGTTACATATGTACAAGTAGATACGGTATGAAATGAGGTTTATTGTAAAGTATCACTGAACTTTCTAAGAAAACTGTATGGTACTGCTTGATGATCGCATTTTCGCGCTTCAAACAACGAGTTAAAAGCCCACTGACACTTTTAGCCTTATTTCGTACAAAGTTAAATCTAGTCGGCGGCTAATTCTGGCCCGTGCGATCAGCGTGATTTTAAACTCCATGCGGCAGATTGTAACTGTTTGTTCACTGGCTGAATAAAGACAACGCAGCTTATGTTGATCTGTTCAATTTTTCATTACACAACTAATCAGTTGTTCTTTGGTTTCGCCCTCCCTACCATTTTTGATATATTTGCGGGCGACAAGAGAAACCCACACTCCTAATCTCCAAGCTGTTATTACGCACGCATCGCAGGTATGTAGCCAGCATTCGTTTGGACTTCCACCAACATTAGGCTGATTTAGCAACAGAACGGGAACGTCAGTTGACAACGGCGCGCGCAAATCGAACAACTGGCTTGACCAGTGGCTGAGCGGCAAATTGGGCACCGGAAGTCGAGTTTAGTCCTTTCCGCGCGCTTTCCCGTCGTCGAATAACGTTCCCGTTCTGTTGCTAAATCAGCCTAATGTATGGAATGCACAAAACGGCACGGAACGCAGTTTGATCACGCAGTTTGGACTTTCTATCACTCGTAATCTTACCACGTGTGTTTTTGACCATCTTTCAGGTGAAACTTACGCAAAGCACAGCGCTGGAGCACAAGCGTTTTGACTTTCGATCGTAGTCGCGCGCACTCCGTAACCTTTGGTTATTACTACAATAGTTGATATATATGATAACCTACCTTTAGGAGGACTAAGTTTGCTTTTCTTGGTTGCTGTTGCATGCTTTACTCCATTTGAAGCCAATCTAGACCCGTTCGGATGTTTCAAAATACCTTTTCGTGAAGGAGACGGAAATTGGGTTCTTGCTTTGAAACGATCTTTTATGACAATGTCCCCAAACATTTCAGGGGCCTTACTGCGACGGTGCTGCCATGCAGGTGTAGTAGCAAGAGGCCTCCGAGAGTACTGTGTTCTGTAAGGTGATGTATATGGCTTGTTAGTGTTTGCTAAGGGTGTGAAACTTGCGCATTTCTCAGGAGAGCTCTTACAGCTTTTATAAATATGCTCCATGTTGCCCGATACCAGATTAAAGTTTCGATTTGGTGACTTGATTTTATCATTTCGTTTTAGGTGAGACTTGAGATTGATAGGAACCAGTGGCGATGGAAGACTCTCTGTTGTCTTCGCAGAACTTTCAAGGTCATTGTTCAGTTCTGTGGATACATTTTCGGTTATAGAGTTATCCGGGCACTCGTTCTTTATCCGTGGTTCGTTGTTGTAATCGTTTGGCTTTAACTTTATGGCTGGCTCATCTCCAGTAGGTTCAAAATCCTGTTCAATGCCACTCTCATCTTTATCATCAGCAGATATCGTGCTTTCACAGCGATCCGATTCTTCATCTTTGGTACTTTCACTCGAGTCTGTCTCTTTGAGAACAGAAGACACATCATTTTTGAGTTTCTCACACTCATTCACGTCACTGAAACGTAAAGGGAAAGATAACAAAGGTTTGAAACTTCTAACATTCAAGAATCTGTCTGTTTCCTGAAGCCACGAAGCCCTTAGGCTCGATTTCTGCCACTCTCTAGGCTCCGGTCTTGTTCGGCGTGCCCTCAGAAAGCCCTATTTTTAAGGGCCCTTCAAATCCCATCTCGGACTCGGAATTTTTTTCCGAGTCCTCCTCAAAATTAATATCATGTTGTTGTTGTTTCATCTTTAATATACTCACTTTGGAGGTTGGTTGGCTGCATCTTGGATATGCTTTAATGTGACAGCGCGATGCTGTTAGTGAGTTCTTGCCAGTCATTACTTGGCTGTGTAGCCGCGTGATGCGGTTCCAGTCGAGACCCACAAATTGGCCCTTGCTCACCATAGAGTCTCCAGTAGCTCAAGTGGTTAGAGCATCCGACTAGATCACGGAGGGTCGTGGGTTCGAATCCCATCTGGGACTCGGAATTTTTTTCCGAGTCCTCCTCAAAATTAATATCATGTTGCTGTTGTTTCATCTTTAATATACTCCTTAAAAACACACCTGCCATTGTTTTTAGCCAGGCTTGGAGCATTGTTTGGGTGATTCATCCATTGTTTCGTTAGCCAATAAAACAACTCGCTGTAAAAGCTTCGTGGCCTCCCCACGTAATGGATTTTCAAGTTATTTATAGATTCGCTTTCGCGCCAGAAATGCATCAGCCGATCAGAACTTATTAGGATTTCATTAATGGCAGAGAGGACTAAGGACCCTCTATATAGATAAAGTTGAGTACAACTCTGGTCGAGTTACGTTTTATTGATTCGTTTACCATATTTGTTCGATTAAACGCCACAGCATTAATTAAATTTTAAGCGTATTTAATGCGGCGTTTATTCAACAGGGGAACCCAACGTCAATTTTTGGAAAATATCTGTTGGGAAGACTATTTGAGATCTAGAATTTTCGGCACATTTGCTGTAAAATTTCTTGCTTGCCTGCCTCTGCTAGGATTTTCGAACATTTAAAAAATGGTATAATTGTCCATTTTTAACAGATTTTTACCCTAAAAAGGTCACCTAGATTTTTCAGAAGCCCTTTTCCTGGCTGAAATTTTCGAAAAGGTAAGTTTTGATCCCTATAATTTTCGGATCATTGGACTTTCAGGTAGAAAATCCGAACAGATGAAAAGTTGTTAGGGGATAGAAATATGCCTATATCTACCGTTTAAATACTAAAATACGTTCAACAATGCTATGTTTAAGTGGTTTTGAACTATATTCTCGTTGGGTGCCCCTGATTCAAGGACGGCGTTCATTTCAAAATCACATTGCTTAGGTCACTGTAAACAAATACAATAATCATTTACAAAAATTATGTAAAACAGCAAGATGTTTAAAGTTCCAGTGTTTCGCTTTATCTACTGAAATGGAATTGTAATTGGCTGTGGGGTCTGAACAGTGTAGATTACCAATCAATCAATTATCAGTTAAGCCTCATATAACCGCCACATTCTTTTGATTGGGTGCAACGTTAATTCCAGGGAGGCTTGTTTTCATGGGTGGGGTTAAATCGAGATCCAGTAAATATGGTAAGTGCGTCGTTTTTGTTTTCCCTTCGCATACCTTTCAGTATCCGAAAGTGTAGAAGTTCTCTTTTGTAGCTCTGAATTAGAAATTCCTTTTTCTTTCTGCGAGAGTTCATCCTCAACAGTTTTGTTGTCGGGTTTGTCGAGAGGATTCTGATTCTCTTTACAGTCCTTGGATTCTGTGTTTGTTGTTGTGTCTAATTCAGCTGTGCCAGTTGAATTTGTTTTGCCTTCCCCCACGGTTATCTTGGAGATCGCCAGCGGGTTTGTCTGCAATCATAAAAAGGACATCTATAAAAGCAAAAATCTGACATGTGGAAGTACCTGCAACTCCGGGGAGGGAGAGGGGTGGGACAGACATGAAAGATGGAGAAATGCTCGTCCTCTCACTTAAAAATATAAACGGTCTCAATTATGGTTTTCAGGACGGAAAGCCAATATTTTTACCCATCTAGGGGTCAAATTTACCCACTCCATGTAGGGCGTGTCTCCAGGCCTTCTCAGTCAATATTCAGTGTGTTCTTGTCAGTCAATGCATTTCCGTGACGAATACGAGACCATCCGAGACGAAGTCACTCGGACCACGTAACTCGAAACGCAATGGCCGCGCGGAATAATGAGGCCTAGGGACTAGGCAAGGGCCAAATAAAGCCTGATCCACACCATATTGGTCTCTAATAATTAATAATTATAATTTTTTGACGGATATCCCTGTTCATTCGGGATATCCCTCTGTTCTGCTACCAACGATGTTTTAAAGGGACAGGTTCACGGTTCAGCGCATGCTCATTAATCAAAATGCTGTTTTTCTGCCAGGACATGCTGTACCGTCTATGTAGGCAATATGATCATGTCATAATGTTGTCAAAGAACCAATCTGCAAACTCCCCAGGCAGTCACTTGATCAGCTTAGGTGCAAATAGCTTAAAAGAAATAAAACCTTCGGGTTAACAATAAATTCAACGTTGGTAGTGTTGGCATAATCCACTAATTTTTTTCTGCGATTTTAGTGCCCCTCCATTCTACTTCAGGTTACTCTGAAATGCACTTCTACTTTGAAATACACTTTGAGATCACTGAGATACATGTGAGTTGGATTTTTAATAGATAGAATAACTAATAAATTGGAAAAAAGTAATTTAATTAATGAGCATGCGCTGAATCATGAACCTGTCCCTTTAAATTTATTTGTACCTGAGAGTTCGGAGCAATGTTTTCTTTCTCAAGCTCATCAACTGTTTCCTTCTCATCCAGTTTTGGTCTGCGAAAGCTGAAGAATCTGCGAAGCATATTCTCTCGAATGAAGGTGTCTAGAACGTGGTAAACAACTGTTTGGGAACAAGAAATAGAAGGAAAGACCTTCAGATTGTTTAAATGAACAGCTTATGCAGCTTCAAACTGGAAAAGCAAGCCTTGCTGGGATTGCAACCTTGAGCTCTGCAATACCAGTGCAGCGCACTGACCAATTGAACTAGCAAGCAGACTGGGAGCTGGCCATTAATTGGTTCGTAATATACCCGAGAAAGATGAAGATGAAATAATGAATACATGAATTTCATATATTTGAACTGCGAAATGAAAGGGAAATAAATGAAGAGAAGATCATCATAATTAAATAAGCAGCTTACGCAGTTGGGACGAGCCTTACTACATAATATACCAAAGTTGGTTTTGGTCCTCATAAGGTGAAATTTCGCATTTCAAGCACCCGCGCGTATCGGCGGTAAATCGAATGGCCACCCGGATTTTTAGAGAGGAAAAATCAACGACAAAGCCGAGTCTTTTTTTCGAGTAAATTTCTATGTCTACGTTGACGTGGATAACAGAAAAAAGAACAAGAGGCAGATATAAAAAAAAAACAAAGGAGACGAATTTCTTTACTCCGTGAAAAGAAACATGAATATTTTATAGCGGCGGTGAGAAAATTGGCCACCAAGATGAAGTGAGCGGCGGTGAAAAAAAATCCGAACAGGAACACATACGTAACTAGGACGTTTCTGGAAGTTATAAGTTGTAGTCGTGCAAACAAACGCAAGCAAAAGCAAATAAATGAACAAAAAAGTGTGCCGCACCTGCAAAGTTTTTTTTTTTCTGCTAATTAGACCTATGGATTTTTTTTGCAGTTCTCGCTACCGTCGCCGTTTACCATTACACGATTTTATATTTTGTTTGAGTAGACTACGCTTTTAGGCGTGGCTAAATGTCTATATTGTATTCATCATTTCAGTCTTCATCTTTTCTTACCCACAGTGCTCCGCTGCCCGCGCTTTTGATCGCGCGAGGGCTCCGCTATTAATTTCATAATTTTGAACTGCGAGATGAAGAAATAAAATCAATAAATGCAGAGAAGAACATCACAGTTGAATAAGCAAATTTGCAGTCGCGACAAGTCTTACTACATAAAATGTAAGTTGCATACAGTCGACTCTTTCTTAACAAACACCTCTATAAGACTGACACCTCTGTAAAATGGACACCTAGAGTTGGTCCCTGCCTTTCTTTACTCCCATTATTTGACTCTCTATAAGACAGAAACCTCTGGTCTCGAACGTGTGCGTCTTAGAGAGAGTTGACTTTATTTAACTGTGATGGTCTTCTCTACATTTATTTCTTTCCCGCTTTTAAATACATAAAATTCATATCAGTACATGTTCATCATTTTAGCTGAGGTCTGCAACTACTTTTTGCAAATGTTTTGGCATCTGCTATAAAATGGAAAGTTGTCTGCCGATTCATATATAATTCTTACAGGTTCTTATTGAACAACGAGAAAATAAAAAGACAAATCCAATTAAAAAAAATTTTAATCTCTCTTAAATCCATCTCACAACTAGAAATCCCCGCCCATTGATTATACAATACAAGCACCAATAAAATTGTAGCCGTTTGTGTTCATTGAATACCGTGAATATCAACAAATTATTGTTTTATTATTATTTCTCACATGACATACAGACAGTTCTAAGCGTTTCTTAATATTTATGCCTGATTCTGAGTTCGAAGACTCTATGTGAAACTTGTAAAATCGTGCATGCGTGCAACAGGTGGGTGATTTCGGTTTCAACATGTGTTCACGGACGTTAAATACTGTCACTGTGTTTTTGTTCAAGCAAGCGTGTGAAAGGCTTTGTCGTTACCTAGAAGTAATGATGAAAAATTGGCCTACTAAAACAAATGGAAAGAAAGAAAATTGATTAACTTAGTTAAAACAATGTCTTAGTCTATAAAGAAAATTGACGGTTTTTAGTGTTAGACTAATACAGCTTGGGACCAAAGGCTTTCTTAATTTGGCGCGGCCAAACAGCTGGAAACGGTCACTCGTGGAACTTGACAGGTTTACATTTTCAAGAAAAATTAAACATGTTGAGTTATGGTAGCGGGAATATTGAAAAGAAAACCCGCGCCAACCTTGAAGTGCCGAGTATATTTTTAATTCAACTGGAAACTTTCGTTGTTTCAGCTTAAGCCGGGAATTTGAAGTTTCTTTCTCGGAGAGTCAGTTTGTAAACATTTGGTTCAAATGGGTGGAGTAAAGTTCGCGGGGTATTTATTGCTGCTTATTGAAAACACATTACAACATGTGATTCCATTGTTTGTTGAAACTAAAAACAGTTCTATTGAAATTGAGGTGCTAGAAAATTTGATAGTTCAGTCTCGAGAACGGTTGAAGTGATAACGCAGATATACCATTCGTCAAGGTGTTTAGCACATGCTATCGCCATGGCAAGTTCATAACTACTGATATAAAGTGAACTACTTATTATAGCTATGATTCACCGCGGGGAGGCACTTCAGTGAACAAAAACACGATGAATTGTAGCCAAAGTTCGTTGGCAAAAGGCGTAAAATTAATTTCAACGCATGAGCGGATGACTAGAAAAAGTTTATGATAAAGGACTTCACGACAGCTTGTTTATGGAAACCGAGGGTAAGAAAATTGCGAATGAAATTGAAAAAGGGTGGATTAATGAGGTCCATAATCGTGAATCTGATTTCCACGTGTAGAACAATTAGAGGACGCGAAAGAGTTGAAGGCTCTTTAAAGTAGATACTTCGTATAGGAAAAACTTTCAAAAACAATTAGTAGAGGAAATCTATGCATCAAATATACAACATCTTTATATTAGAGCATGGTTTACGGCGATGCAAACACTCAAGACTTTCACACAACAGCTTCAAATTCGTTTTACGAATGACTTTGTTTTAGTTATCTCAGTCTATTACAGCGCATTGTTCTTAGCATAAAATTTCTATTCGGGTAAAAATTTTTAGACAAAAGAAAGTGCAAGAACGTTTAGTTACCTGTGCTCCTATGCTTGTCCGGCTGGGAAGATTTCTGAACTGAAGACATTACCAGCAACCCAGTTGTTTTAACAACCGAGTGTTTAAAAATTCATGCAAAAACCTCGAGCGCTGGAACGAATCCACACGAATCACACAATATACTAGCTATTAATGGCCTCGAAAAGTGCCCCCTTCTTGAAACCCGACACACTATTTTTTTTTTATGGCAAAGTGAAACTAGGGCGAACTTTTATCGTGTAATCAAGCGAGTTGTGATAAATATCTTGCAACACCTGCGATGTCATAAAGCGTGACTTTTGTAGGGCGTTCCTAACAAAGCGCGGGATCCTCTTATAACACCACGCCTCTCAGAATCAGATCACGCAGTATCTGCCCTCTTTCATAAAACAAGAGAGCTATTTTGCTCCCATGCCTTGGTGCTTTTGAGATGGTAGTGAGGACAAGACAGGATGAATAGATAAGATTTAATCTGACGAAGCTGTTGGGCTTTGGGAACATCCCCGAAAAAACTGCAGTGAAGTTCAGTACAGTTATGTTGTTTATAAAGACCTAATTGAAACAAAAATATTGTAAAGTGAGTCCCATACGGTGCTCTGCTGGACGCGGACAGCTTTTAAAGGGATTAGTATATGATTAGTGAAAAACAAAGCAGAAACTGTCAAAACTAGCAAGTACTTAGGCACGCAAGATAAGGGTGGTGCAAAATTGACTCTTTGAATGTGAATTGCCTTCTCTTGCGATTAACTCAAAATTTGCCAGCTGGAAATGAAAATTTTCTTTCGACTTCCGGTAAATTAGGCAACTTTCGAGGCGGTTTATTCTTTGACAAGAAGAAGAATTAATAAATAAAAAAACAAAGTAGCTGGATATGCATATAAAATAGCCCAAGCTTACTGCAAATTAAACTTTTTAGGGCGAGAAAAAATGTTGAGAATCGTTTACCGGTGCAGATACGTGGAACACTATTTTTCTCTTGTGGTGAAGCAGGTTTAGTTAGAGGATAATCTTTACTGCTATACGATTATGTCGAAAACTTACTAGACTTTTAAGTTTGGTAAGTGATATATAAATACAACGTACTTTTAAATGTTACAGCACGTTTAGTTGAAGAATTATTTTGGTCATCTGCAGTTTATGCTGTATAAATACTCAGTGTAGTCAGGAGCCCATTGGCTCCTGGTCCAGCCCAGGCAAAAATAAATTACAGACATTTGACTGAAATAAATTCCCGGCATTACGGACTCTCGCTAATCAGTAAGGACACTGACTCAAGGTCCCTACACAGTGTCCGCTGGCCTATAAAGAGAGTTGTCTGTACAACTCATTGGTTGTGCTGGTTGTAACCAGCCTGGCTCAAGCTTTAACGAAAATTGATTTGTTTTGGAAGAATTAACTCGAACTAGAAATTTAATTGCGATGACCGTGTCTTAGAATAATTCTCAAGACTGAAAACAGGAAAAACTTCTTGTTATGTTTATCTCTCTTTCTGCCAATATAGAAATACATTTATGAAGAGAAGAAGCGGAAAATCGTCATTTCCGCCAGAATCCGTCGTTCGCAGGCCGATTCACGGTGTTGCTTAGCAAAAAGGCCATCGGAAAACCACGTGTTCCTCTTGATTACCCGTTAACGGATGTAAACAAAAAAGTGCCTACCGGTATTAAAGAATTCGCTTGTTGAGTGAAAAAACAGCGATTATTTCAGGGCAATTTATCACTGTTAAGCAAGATCAGCTGGTGAAGCAGAGCCTTTGCGGTCTTCGGGCATGCGCATACTCTCCATTTGAGAGTCGCGACTCGCTCGTGCGTGGCTCAAAAAGATTGCGACAGGCTAGCAATTGCACAAAGAAAGTTTATGTCCGCTCGTGCGGTTTCGATTTAGATTGAGTTTTCCGCATTGAACATTTGAAACTTTGTCAGTATTCAATGGCCACCTCGATGTTTATTCCGTTTCCCAAGTATGACGACATGATGACGAGATAGCTATCTCTTCACTCTGTCAGTCTTATATCACATACTACTATAGCCTGCATGAAAGGCGCTTTATGAGTCAAGCGGGGCGAACGCGATATTTCGCGCGGAGCGCGACAAGAGCGCGAAGCGCGAGACGAGGGGAAATTTTTCTCTTCCCCTCGTCTCGCGCTTCGCGCTCGTGTCGCGCTCCGCGCGAAATATCGCGTTCGCCCCGCTTGGCTCGTAAAGCGCCTGTCATGCAGGCTAACACTACTAAAGCAACAGTTAATTTAATTTAGTCTGTTCAGTCATTATTATCTAAACTTGGGCTTAGGTAAAAAAAGTGCACTTATCTTAGATTAGTACTGCAGCTTGTACTTTGGCAATAATTTGTTTTTTCGTTAAACCCATTGCTATCAGCTATTCTAAGTTTAGAGTCTGAATATGCCACGGGAATTTTACGAATTTCAAGAGAGAAGCTTTCCAGCCCTCTGGAGCAATATCAAAGCGAAAAAAACAACAACAAACAAATCAAAGTACGTGCTAAGAGGAAGCCTCAGCTACTCAAGAAAAATTCCGGCTTCATGGATCGAATGCTGAAGTGTTTTGATCTTTATAGCGCGGGGCTTACAGGAAATCGAAGTAGGAATTTAAACGGACTATTATATCAAACCCACTATCAAACGATCAAAACACTTTATCATTAACGGGGATGAGAAATCACGTATACACTAAATTTATTATAAGAACGTTCAGCCTGAAATTTGCAAAGTATTAAGAACGTGCTTAGAACATACCCGAGTCTCAGAGAAGAACAATTCATTTTTCACTGTTTTTACTTATTTCCTAGATCCAGAAAATCTGAATTACATAATGTCCTATTTGGAATCAGAGTGCGTGTAAAAAGTTTTGTTCTTTCAACACATTACATTGTGTACGGTCAATAATACATTTGCATTGTACCTGTACAGTTCATTAATATGAAGGCTATAATCATTGCCTTATTTTGTTTATATGTAGCAGATTTCCGTTATTGAAATGTAAGAACAAAAATAATAGGAACTCTCCAGGCACAACTCGAAAATCGACGGCATTCTTATATAAAAAACGAGTGTAATGGTAACCCCAGGACAAATGTATTATTATTTTAGCGGCTTATCTTTCATATTTTCCTCTGGTGGTTTGCGGAACGGATGCAGAAACTAACCGCGACTGAAAGCCCGTCTGTTCCAACTGTTGTGGTTTCTGTAGAAAAAGCCTACCAGCAGCTTTACTGCAAAAATGTTTCTATAGTGTACTTCATGAAGGAGGGGAGCAAAGAACTGCCCATCCCTTTTCGACTCGCCGCAAGAAAACTCTAATTACTGTAATACGACTTCAGGATTTCTTGAGAGACCTTTCAAAACCTTTACTTACTACAGGGAAGTATTTGTTTATTCATTTCGAGATCCGTGCTTATTTGAACAGTTTACAAAATATCCGCTGTGGTTAGTCGAGAACCATGTTGCTCCTGACGCGGCGCATATTACCCCAGCTTCCATCTGTATTCTTCTGATCGTACAGAAAGTTATTGCCACGGTGTAGACAAGTTTTGGCCTGGAGCAGACAGGGGCACCCAACGAGAGTATAGTTCAAAAGCACTTTAACATAGCATTGTTAAACGTATTTTAGTATTTAAACGGTAGGTATAGTCATTTTTTTATCCCCTAAAAATGTTTCATCTGTTCGGATTTCTTGGCTGAAAGTCTAGTGATCATAAAATTATGGGGATCAAAACTTACCTTTTCGAAAATTTCAGCCAGTAAAAGGGCTCCCGAAAATTCTAGGTGACCTTTTTAGGGTAAAAATCCGTTAAAATTGGACAATTATGCCATTTTTTAGATGTTCAAAAAATCCTAGGGAGGCAGACAAAATTCTAGAAGAATTCTAGATCTCAAATCATCTTCCGAACAGACATTTCACGAAAATTGACGTTGGGTGTCCCTGAGCAGATGGTAAACCACACGCGCCAAAACATAGTTAAATTTTGGGCTTTATTGCCAGGGGGATACTCCCCTATAAAATTTCGAGACGGCACCCCTAAAAGGTACCAGAATCTTGTTTTATGGGCGTGTCCCAAATTCATTTCCACCCCTAAGAGGTGCCAATTCGACAACAACAAATCACTGTAACTGGTCCTGCAAATTTTAATAGTAATAAGATAACTTTTGAACACTTTCTTCTCAAGGACTTCTTGAAAGTATTGTCAAAAATCTTTATCCTAATAAAGCGTATCAACTCTGGCAGCAGTCATTCTATGTTTTAGCACCCTAAGCGGTACCAATCCACAAATTTAAACCCCTAAAAGGTACGACGAGAACTCTCCCCCCTTCGGGCTTTATTAATGCAGGGTTTAATGCGAAACTGGCTATGAGATCGTTGGCTAGCTAACTTGCGATATCACTGAGTTGGTCCTTCTTTTTCGACTTTAGCTCTATCCGCCCAAAAAGAACTGATTGCAGGCTCCCAAATCGAGCGGGGGGAAAAAGAAAATTGGCGAGCGAAGCGAGCCGAGCGTGGAATGGAAAAAAAAGGCTCGTAATCGTTAGCTCAAGAAAACAGGCGACATTTCGCGACGACACCACTGTTTCGTCATTTCGCGCGGGAACCAGTTCTTGGGTACTGGTGACGTCGCGGAATGAATCAGATGTTTTGGTTTACAAAAGTAGCTTTCAACTGTTAAATTGCGGGTTAGAAATTCGAACGTCAACTGCGCATTAGACGTGCAACAAGTCGACCTCTTGTATAGTTGTTAGCAAGTGAAGCGAGCTTGAACGTGGTCGCGCAGCGACTGATCGACCGATGAAGTAATAACCAAGGACAGGAGCACCAGGACGAGAAAAAAAATTAAAGGACTTTTAGAGAGTCTAACAACGCATGTTTACAGCCTTAGTTCCAGTTTCCGCCCCTACCAGCAGCGGCCCTTTGAAAAAAACATAACAAAGCGGGTTGGGTGGATACCGGAAGTATTGTAGTGTTGTGAATCAGTGAATTAAGATGTTTATAAAGCCCTTTTGTGGTGTAAAATGAGTCGCATAAGTTGCCTTGCTCAATACAAATAGCTTTGGGGGATAAGAATCTGATTAGTCAGTGAAAACCACAACACTATGAATGGAAGAGCCGCATCATATCTGATTGTTAGGCACCCAAAAATAGCAATAATATCCATTTATTAATATCCATTTTAATAGGATTATGTTTGGAGATTTTTCTGTCTTTTAGCGATTGATGGCTGGCATGGCGATTACCGGCACTGTCTTACAAAATACGCAGATGGCATCTTCAGACGGGAACAAAGATATCTCTTAAGATGCAATACCCCGCAATGTCATCAAACTTATTTTACATAACTGTGACAGAAAATCGTTGCCCAGTCAGGAATAAGCTGACAAAAACTGATAAAAAAGAATTTGACCATCGAAAACGTCCGCCCTCCCGGCCTTTCAAAAAGTAAGGTAAAATCATCGCTCAAAACAAAATAGAATTTATTATACGTCCTATAAAACTTGAAAAATTCGGCTGATTAGTACATTTTATCGCACAAAAACTGCTCGATGAGTTAAAAAAAATAACTGATCCGATATAAAAGAAAGTATTGACTGGAGAATCTCGAAAAACTGATCGATCTTCCGCAGACACGGGACAGGAGTTTTAAATTGAATATTGATGCTTCATTTGTCCGATATGTCAAGATCAAGGTTATATGCTTCTGTCAAGATGCAATGCAGTCGGCTTTTATCCAAAACATCCGCTGCCAAAAATCAAACCTGAATAATCATTTCCTTTCGTAGCTATACCTGTTATGGATTTTAAAGCGATACTTGAAACTTTTTCAGTTTTTTCTTAGAAAGGATATTCTTACTGGCCAATACCAGTCTTTATGAGAGTTTTATGAGAAATCACGAATTTACAGAAATATACAGGTCAGTGAAATACATCTTATATGACGTGTTTTGGTACTTCATGTAAACAATTAAAATATGCCACATACTACTACTACTTAAAATTAGTTACAGATCATAGGTAATTTCAGTTCATTCCCTATGTGCAAAAGAATCTTTCATTGATCAGTGAGAAAATATCCGCAGGGAAAACACGAAAAACTTTTTATGGTAATCTTCCTTTGATTCCTGACAAATATAAAAGAGAAGAAACGGAAAGGTGTCAGTTCCCTGATCCGACACTCGATTCGCACGTGTTGCTCAGCAACAAGACCGCCGGAAACCACATAGTCAAGTCACATGCTGAACCTTTCCAATTGTGGTCAACTTCTGAGATTGTTGGCTATGTGAGTGTCAGTTGAGGACTGATGGGTGTCCCCTTTTACGTGGTAGCCTTCGGGCAAGCTCTCCATGTATTTAGGGGAGTCACGAAAAGTCACGCGAGAGCGGCACGCTAAAGGAAACGCGAGTGCCTCGTCGCTTTCTTGCACGTTCTCTCGCAGTTCGCTTCGTTTGCCATAAATGGAGTGCTCACTCGCGGGTTAGACGCGTGGTTGAAAGAGCAACGGTGCTTTTATTTGCATGGACGGAGTGCGGGGGGGGGGGGGGGGTAAGGGGGGAGTATATCAATGATAAAGACAACCTCGTTCCCAGGGTTCTCTCTTACTCGTCTCTCAGGAGCGAGAGAGAGAAAGTAACCGACAACCCTAGTATTAAACGAGAATCTGATGGTAGTATGCGCCCGTTTACACGATCAGTTTTTCTTCAACTAGGGAAACCTTGTCAAGTTCCCCGTTTACACCACGAGCCGTTTTATAGAGGTTTTCCATGTCAATTTGCTAGCGTAAATGTAGCTCGCATGGCCTTCCATCTCTACCTAACTCCCTTCCTTGTTTTCTACGCGACGCCTATACTACCCAGTCTTGGGCAATGCTACCATGTAAGGCTCACCAGGCGTACCGTATATATGGGGTAAACAGGGTGACACGAAGTTAACTACGGGTAAACAGTAAACGTGGTGAAATGTAGGTAAATTAGGGTTAACACTATTAAACGCTGTTAAACGTGGATACTTATGAATAAAAATTGGCAAACGCTGTGAGACGTGGATAAATAGGGGTAAACACCAGTAAACGTTGTGGAACGTGGATAATGTAGGGGTAAAAATGAACATACAGGATGAAAAGTGGATATCTTAGGGTAAACAAGGGTAAACGGGGTAAAATGTTGCTAACTTGCTAAATTTTCCCAAGGTTAATTAGGGGGTTAACACGGGTTCTGGTGATATAATACATTTATATGGTAATTAAATGTTTCGGGACACCAGGTGGATCTAACATAGACGCTTTACCCACTCGGGTAATCAGTCGAGCGTAAATGGGGTAAATGAACATCAAGCACGTTGACGTTTGAGAGCCAGTATTTTTGCGCTGGTATTACTTTGATATCGGGAAAATGTTCACCCGCATAGCTGATTCACGGATGAATTGGTATGTGGTGGTTAAATTATCTTGGCTTGCTCGATTGTTCTCTTGTCGTACTGAATATCAGTTCGAGAAAATTTCTGTCGCTCGAGAATCTTCGCAGGCACCCAACCAATATCTTTATATTTTCTTTCTGTTTGGTATTTCAAGAGCCCCAATTTAGCCTTTTTAGAGCTTTTTAAAGATAATTTTACGAAAATCTTAGGCGTCATTCACCAAACTGAGCTATGAAGTAAAGATCCTGACGGAAACTTTCGACTTCTGATTATATGTCCAAAACGGAAAATTCAGGGGTTTATTAGCCTGCGCGCAGACCCTTTAAACCTTGGACTATATCCACAGTATATGTGATACGTGGGCCGGCTGCACCGCAGTCTAGGGTTTATTTTCTGGGAATAAGTGTCATAACTGGAAAATAAAAGGTCAAAAACCAAACTTTCGAAATCGTAGGGAAGTTCGTTACTCTAAAAACGCCCAAATTGATGATGCGGGGGTGAATGGATAAGTCATACAGAACTTTTAAACTTTTAATGAGTTCATACACGCACGATGCTTAATTTAATAGCTAATTTAGCCTGTTCGTCCCAACTTCCTCGACTAACTCGCCTGGAAACGATTCAGACGCAGGCTATGACTAATTTGCAAAAAAAAATTGGTTGTAATAGAAGTTATTACGATAGTAAAACTTATTTTGGCCCTCAAGTCGGAAATTCATGCCCTTCAAATTTTCGCAATAAAGATGACAAACTTCACAATGCTTTTTTAGTCCTATCTTGTAGTATTATTCACATTAACCCGGCTGACATATCGGTTTCATAAATGCATAAATGACTTCCTACATAAGGCTTTCGCTTCCGTGAACCTGAGACTAATGCGATTAACTAGTCTGAGTTAATCGAAATGATATTTTGGTCATTTTTCTGTCGGCGCTATAAATAAGTAAGGTTATACAGAATGATATACACGGCCACCATGAACTTTTGTCGTGGCGGAAGAAACTTCATCCCGGGCCATGAATATCGTTCTGACCAGATGGGAAGATTGTGGTTTAACAGCTTTTCCTGCCCAAAACAATTATTGTGCTTCTAATTATTTCCTCAACTAAATAATAGTGACAAAACTAAGTCAGTCGATCTCATCTCACGTACAAAACAGTAGTGATAACTACGTGGCAAACTACAAGCACTGCACTGGTGAAAGCCTAGCCTCCCACGCAGGCATTTTTAGGGGAACTCGTATTTCTTCCCTCCCCACAAACGCAGTTTGTGGGGAGGGACGAAATACAGTTCCCCTAAAAACGCCTGCGTGGGAGGCTAGTGAAAGCCTCCCTCAACCTCGTTCCTAGATTCCTCTCCTACCCCGGGTGACAAGTAAGAGAGCCGGAATCCTGGAAACGAGGATGACCATATCTAACAAGCGTGTTTGGCTTCCAACTGTAATCTTGGGAGTCTTGGGAAACACTTAGTAGTCTATTATTGTGAACTGTTAATTTGTTGGGATTCGCTTATTATTAGAATACAGTCAACAACTCTCTCTCGGCACTGAGTGTCTGTCTTAAGGAGATGTCCGTCTCATAACTCTCTATAAGGCGGAAATCTCTAAGTAAGTGACACAGACAAGTTCTAAGAGCAATAATGGTTATTTTGTTTCTTAGTTAATGTGGGGTGATAGACCTTATTCGCGATACCCGCCATCTTTGCACGCGCTTTAGGACTGATGGGATAAAGCAATGTCACGTGAATTTTCAGGGTGCAAACAAGTGATCAAACCTGCCATTGCAAGAAATCGCGGTCGAGTTTGTTTATTCTAGATAACAAAAAAAGAACTTTTTATCTTAAAGACGATGATGGCAAATTATGAGTGGAAGTGATCATTGTTTCTTTTCGGGATGCAGTCAGTAGCGACCGTAGATGTTCTCAGAGTAAGTTATACTAAACTTGTACTCGAACTGTTCATTTTGCAAAACTAAACTCGTCGTCTCGTTTTGAGACCATAAACAAACTCTACAGCGATTCCTCGTATTGACAAATTTTATCGCTTGATTGCCTCCTGAAATACCACGTGACATCGCTTTTATCTCATCCATCCAAAGCGCGTTCAAATATGGCGGGTATCGTGAATAAGGTCTATTGTCGTCATTTTGCCATAGTATATATTTTGTATGCCCTTTAAATCAATTCACATACGACCGGTGATAGCTGTGTTTATATCTATTATTTGTTGGAAAGGCAATCTGTTTCGCCGACAGTTGAACTGGTAAAATGTCACGGGTGACCAGGGTACAGTGGCAGGTGACGGCGAAATCCAGAGTTTTAAAAGCAAAATAATAGTTACGGTATCAAAAATTGAGAAGTTATATTAATTTATGTCTTTTTTAACATAAAATTGCCGTGATCTTGCCGGCTAAATGAACCCAGGCCTAGATCAGAATGACGGACGCTGGAACCGTCAGCAAATTAAGCTTTGATGTCAAGCAGTCGTTCTTCCAGAAATCTTCGAATCGTTAACATTCGCTTACACTTAACGATGTACTAATATTATTAATATCGAATTTTATCCGCAGAATTTAAGCGTGTCTCGTTGAGTCACTGGCAATCATATTCAGTCACAAGTGCCTGGCAGATTAACTGAAAGAAATGAGAAGGTCTATAACTCGCGATATTCTAAAAACAACACTGTTTCCACTATCCCCATAAGCTGACCCAAACACTGCTTCATGTCTTCTACTTTAGCGATGTAATCAGTTTCGTCGCTCGTAACAGAGTTGACCAAATTTCTTAAAGCTGTGGCAGAGTGGGTGATTTTCTTATGCCCCGACACGAAATTGTCGCACAGGCGTTCTAGAGTTCTGTTAAACGTTCCATGTTCGTTGTTAAGCTGGGCTCGTATTTTTCCACAAAGCTCGCGGACCGGTCGAATACAGGGTACATCGTGCCCATAGCGGTCCACCCTTCCGAACGCTTCACTAAGTTTTTTGGCAGCATCACAGATTGCTTCTAAATCTCTTTTTTCCCGTTGTTTTCTCGTTTTGGGATCCTCGCTTTCTGATCTGGCTCTTTTGCGAGACTGCCTGCTTCCATTTCGATCGTTATTTTCCTGGATTTCCATTGCTATTTTGTTAACATTTTCAAGACTTTTCCAAGTTCGTCTTAAGCTGATAACACGCGGAGTAGCGTCCTGTTTATAGCTCATTGCAAACAACTGTTGGCTCTTATTCCATTTTTTTGGGGCGTGGAATCAAACTTGGTTTGGATATCTTGTTTAATTAAGGAAACAAAGGAAAACCAACTGTCCTAAATATAAACGCTGATCTCATATCTTCTGATCTAATCCCTCAATATAGTGGCTGAGGTCTGACGAAAATCGAACGATGGCTTACGACAAGTTACGAAAAAACAACGATACTAAACGGAACTTTTAAAAACAGGGCCCAGTTGTTCGAAGGCCGATTAGCGCGTAACCCAGGGTTAAATTTAACCCGGGTTTCTCGTTCTTGTGTTCAAAAGCATTTTCTCGGATATTTCTTTCTGTTATTTTTTTAGAGCTTCCAATCATCAACTTGTAGACAAAAAGAATTAAAACTGAAATGCTTTTAAGCTTTCAAATCTGAATTCAAATCTCGCACTAACCCTGGATTAACTTAACCCAGCTTTGAACAACTCGGCCCAGAACTCTAACGATTGCAGAAGATCCGCGATAAAACATAACTATCTGAACCAAGCCTTTTTAATTTAGACTTTCGCATTTAGGAATTTCTGATAAGTTGTAAAACGCTATGTTCAAAACTGCATAGATGTTAAAGTAATTTGTCCGTTTTCTGTATGTTAGTTGGATGTTATCTGTGGCGTACGTGAATAGTCGACTCATATTCAGTAAGCCCAAGTGGCTACAAAGTTTGTATTCTGTTTTTATTTGTTTGTAATGGCGACTATTAAGAAAGAGTTAGGAGCGGGGGGGGGGGAGGGGGGGCGCTTTTTAAAGAAAGAGTTCGGCGTAACTGCCCTTATGCTCGTTTTGATCTAGGAGTGGACGGTGTGCATACGTTCAATGGCCTACTATGTGAGCAGAGGCTACTTTTTTGGGATATAAACTAGGTCCACTATATCCTGCGAGCAGAGGTTTCTCTTCTGCATAGCTTTATAGTTTACGAAGTCGCTCGCATCGCTTGTCAGTTGCTTACTTGGTTTGTTTTCACGATTATCAGTTGGGTATGTATACTCATCTCATATCCAGCAAGCCCGAGTGGAATTAAATGAAACAGGTTAGAAAGTTTGTATTCTGTTGACATTTGTTTGTAAGGGCGTCTAAAGAAAGGGTTAAAGGGCGCTTTTGAACAAAAAGCACAGCATTGCTTCGCTTCGTCGCTTCGTCGCTTCGTCGAGTCTTCACGTCGCTTGCGTACTTGGTTTGGTTTGTACGTGACTGGAAAGCGACGCGTGAAGACATGATTCAGTATAACCCTTATCATCAGAGTCAGAGGTAGGCTCACTGAGTCTGCAGCCTTGAGTGTCTCGATGCGCCCGCGGTATAGGTACAGTTTTTCCTTCTTGATAGGAAACAGGAAGTTAGAACAAAAAATTTTCAGCAGTGTAGGCAAGGTCAGGCAACGTTTTCACTAGAATGCTAGCAGTCCGCCTTTTCTTTTAGATCCGTTTCAGGCGGAGTAAGCGTAAGCACTAAAAACACTTATTTTTCTTCCCCTCTCGAGCTGATGCCCTCGTTTCTCGCGGCTGTGCTCGCCGCCCGCGCGTCCTACTCCTGTGACTTTCAAGAAAACAAGAGACTGTTAGCAATATACGTTTTCACATTCACACTATGCTTTTTCTCCAGTCACTGTAGACCACAGTGAGACCATTCCAAATAATTCACAAAAGTGGCAGTGGATTCTTCCTTCGACAATCCACTCAATGAAAGAAAATCAAAAAACCCAGCTGAATTACTTATTGTGAACACAGTAAACCCAAATAAAAGTGCATCTCGACAAAGGATTGATCGGGGTCTTTCTTGCGTGTAAATGACACGTACGTTTGAGTACATTTAAGCGTACCGTAAAAAAACAATTAAGCCCCTCTCTCTGATGAATAAGCCCTTTCTTTTATCCCCCCACCCTCCCCCTTATTATTGATTCACTAATAAATGATAGACTGTATTAATCAATCATGACTGTAAAACTGATCAATGGTTTAGTCACCAACTGGAGTCGGATTTGTTTTTGATCTTCGGCTGCATAACCTACAACTTCTTGTACTTTTAGCTTTTGCACATTGCAGCTAGACTTGCTACAAGTCGACCTCGTGAGTTCAGTTAGAGAGCGACGAAATCGCGAGAGGTAGCGCCATATTAAATCGGACGAGGGACTTTTTTTGAAAGTCTACATTGCACTCTACTTTGAAAAACTGTCAGGCAAACAAGTTTTCATACAACCACAATTGCAACCCGTTTCAATCTTCTTTAAGTTTGTCCTTTTGAATTTGCTGTGTAATTAAAACCGCTTCTTTTCATGATTTGAGAGGTTATTGCTACGTTTCTTTCAATTTAGTAGCTTTTCCCGCTGTTTCAATTTTGATGAATTTCCTAGCACAGCTCCTCGGAAAATACCGGTGGAGACTAACAGTAAATATATACAAAAAAGACACCTAATAGAACCCCAGTAACTTGAACTCTGAAGGGAAACGAAAAACAGTTCGTGTTAGCGGGGAATTCGAATTATCGGGTAAATTTCAATGAGAACTTTGATCAAGGGAAATGAAATTTAGTTCGAGTTAGCGGGAAATTCGAGTTATCGCTTTACGGACACCCAGAAGACCATTAAAATAGGGACAGTTTGATTTGTCCCTGGGGAAAGAAAGCCCTTACATTTTCTCTATGGACAACGGACATTTGACGGACACCCCATCAATAACACGGATAGTTTCTATGACTCCCTTAGTATCCGTATTAACGGGTTTTGACTGTAAACTATTTGCGTTCATGAGTTATACGTGACCAAGCTGAAGACTTAGGCAACCTGTCGCGCATGTTTTGACAAATACGACCCGGCTCAGTATAAAAGATAAGTATCCATAAACATAAACACGTGATATAAAAATCTCTTTCTTTTCTACATTTACAAATTTTAAAGTTGAATCATGCACTGTTTTAAAATTAGGTAAATAAAGTTGACGATTGCACAATTCTATTTTGTGAAAACGGGCAGATTGTAGAGATAAACAGGAAGTCGATTGAACAAGTGCTCAGAAGGAAATAACAGGTCAAGTTGTAACTGCCCCTCTTAACCTTTTGATTGACAACCGGATATTGCTTCAAACGCTATCAGATCTGACGGCAATGTTCGTTCCAGTTTATTAGACAGCAATGATCTTCCTGAAAGTTAGCAAACAAAAAAAGGACTTCCGGTTCCACTAAAACTGCTGTAAATGAACTTTTTTTCTTAGAAAATTAGCAATCATTTTTGACAGCAGGTCTCTGGTTTGGATGAAGAAAGGCAGATCACTTCTTGTCCAAAATCAAAAACGATAACAATATGATTATAGTCTGGCGTGCAAGGGCAAAGTAAAATTTACTTTTCAGACGTTTCAGCACCAAGTGTTCATCCTGTAAAGCTTTTCATGATTAAACACGCCTGACAAGTTTGTCACTATTGGTTAAGTCATTGTTAATAACGGCCTTTATAGTCAAGAATACACTTTCGAACACTTGCTTTGAAGATGATATTCAACCTAATAACAGCAGAGCTATGATTTTTTAAAGTTACGTGGTCAATTTACTTCAAATTCTTGCCGAAGACAATTGTCTTTAAGGGGTAATGTCACGAGGATCTGATTCCTGATTTGGTCAAAACTGTGCCGAAGCCATTACCTAGCTAGCTAGCGCTTTAACCCTGTAGAGATACGAATATATCAATCAATTTTCACCAGAGAGCACTAATCATAACAATTTTTTGGTAATTTTTGCAGGTGTAGCATCGAAAAACGTAAGAAAAGGTGGCAGAATGTTTTCAAGTTACAATTAAAGTCCTTGCATCCTTGCCATCCACAGCATGCAACAGACGACAGGAAACAGTTTCAATGTCTAAAAATAGTCTTAACGACAACCTGGACCATTATATTGTTGGAATTTAATTGATGCAAAGACACGTTTCAGCGCATAGCTTGACAAAGGCCCTTTAAAACATACAGAGTACCACAGAATCTTTTGTTCACTTGTTTCAAAGATTTTATTCTGGTAACTTAACTGTGAGGAATAAACGAGACATTCTCATGGAACATTTCTTATAAACCCCTAACATAATCAACTAGCTAATGAATTCAATAAATAAATTACACGTTGAAATTGCATATTATTCAAATGTAAAATTCTCCTATCTTCTTTGTTGGGAATAAATTATCATTTTATCTGGTAAGTGTAGATCCCATGGCAGACTAAAACAAAATAAGTTGTCTGCACTAAAAAGAATATTGACTGTGACATTATCAAGTCTAAAAAGCAAAATGTACAAAAAAGTGCAAAAACTGCACTTGTCAGCCACTTTTGGTAAACTTCCCTTAAATGAAAGAAATAACCATGAAAATAAATTGTTTTGTTCTAGAAAATATCTATATTCCCCCCATGGAGGGTTTTTTGATTGAACCCCCACCCCCTCTGGAAATTCTGGTAATAAAATGTTGGTCTTTAAGACCTTCGCACCCCTCCCGATCAAAATTTTCAATGACCCGACATGGAGAGAAAATAGATATTTTCTTGAACGATTCAAGATTATAATGAAACCAGGTCAAGAAAGATGAACTAGAGAGCCAAATGTTCTTATAAAACACTTGCTGTAACAAGTTCTGTATAAACATTCCATGTAAAACATTTATTTGCACAGACCAAAGTTAATGAAATAAATATTAAGGCCTGTCAGCTTTTTACATTTTAAATTCTCAAGTCACCTAGCACTCTCTGTTTTCCATAAATAAAAACTTAATATTCCCCAGACTTAATTTGACTCTTTAGATGTCTCTCTTGGCATTAAATTGTAATTAACATTTAAATTAAAAAGAATACTATTGTTGTTTAAAGTAATATATAGAGGCAAGACCTCAATAATAAATAAATTAATATTATCTTTTAATACTTAAAAGAATAGCTTTAAAGCTCTATGCTATTTACAACAACAATAACTGTTTTTAAACTTCAACTTAAATCTTTGTAAAAACCTTGCGCCCTTTTTGGTAAAACCAGTAACTCCTTAATGTAAGCAATTATGCGTAAAAGTTGAACCAACTTACAGGTATGCCAAAAAAACAAAACAATTAAAACATGAAAACTTTCGGTGAGAGAGAGACACATTAGGGGATTTTTCTTAAGAAACAAGTCTTAGAATTCAAAATACTCTTCCCTGACACACTGTATGTGTGTATGCATAAACTTCTCAATAATTAAATAATTGTGATAAATTTGGCCTAAAGAGGTTGCCCATCACTGTAAACAGAAACAATTTAGGTACTGTAATATAACATCTTATTAACACCCAAAACAACTAAACAATTAGCTTTTTTTGATTCGACAAAAGGATACTATAATTTTTCCTCAAAAAAAAAACCTCAATAAATTACTACTCCAAAATTATATTCAAAATGTTGGAACCTCTCTTTCTTCGCACAATCCCATACAGATTTGTTGGTCTTAAAGCACCATACAGTTTGGGTTAACCACAAAATTTTGCGGGGTCAGTGTCTTAGAAAACTCTTATGCAAAAACTTTGCATACAAACTGACAATACTCATTACTTAATAATCCATGGCAATTCTAAAGTCACCATTTGATTGATGAAAGTGATGGGGCAATGTATCTGTCACTAGATGATTAAAAAAGGTATTTTGCCTGTTTCTCTGACAGTTCAACAAATACAAAGACACAGGGGTAGACTACTTTACAAACTGCTAAGGGAATCAGATTGTATCATTTCATATTAGAGCGAGATTGTCGCTGTCACCACCCTTGCTGGTATAAAAGGTATTTCTTCATAGGAACAGGAATTGGAAGTTTGTCCACATTAGTCTTGGTAAGGTGTTCTTTTCCAAGAGATTTGCGGATTGTGCGACGGCATAGATCCATCAGTGGCTGAGGTTCAGCTGTTTGAAAAGAAAAAAAAAAGATTGTGTTTAATAAACCACACCCAAAGCCACGCAGGACAATAAGTACAGTGTACTTATTTTTTACTTTGACTTAATGGACGAAATCCTATGAGAAAATTCGAAGCAAACCTCTTTAAAAATAATTTCACATGGAATGACTTATTTCCTTAGCCAAAAAGTTGGTTAAACAATATTAATGGACCAAAAAACACGAATAACAACAATAAAGCTTCAAGATTAAATACCACCCAAGATGAAAAGATTGATTTTCTCTTAAGCTCACAGAAAGCTTCATTAAGTTTGAAAATAGACAGTACTTTTGGTATCACTACCACTGATGGGATTAATACTTTTAATTTGATTACTCAACATAAATCAAGCAATCTGGATCAAGGACAACAACTTATTCTAACACATAGCAACAGGTGCCTATCCATTAACAATCTCTTCCAGTTTACATCTGTTTGTTCTGTCGACTGGGTTTTGTCCAATTTAAAGCAATGGTGATGCTCCCAAGTAAGAAAAGGAAGAAAATAATAAGGCTAAATACTTATTGCAGTTCATATTACTTGAAAAGATAACAGAGGATGCATGAACTCGAAAGTAATGCAATTTCACTTTCCAGTGATTGAAAACTGTAGCTTTTAAAGGTCCTTTTTTCGAATTTCAAGCACAAGAGCCCATTTTGTTTTCTTTCATAAAAGAAAGTATATTAAACTTTTCTAACAAATCAAAAATATCCTTTCAGGGCTCTCATTTTTTTCTAACAGTGTCATTATTACTTCAACAACGAAAAATTTTTTTTCCTTGGCAAACATTTTTTCTACATGACAAAAGCTCTGTGGTAACAGAGGGCTGCTTTTTGTGGGTGGGGGAACGGAAAACCAAAACTTAAAGTTCTTAAAAGAAAACTCTTAAGTTGGATCGCAATATTGTGCAGACGGCAGGAACTCTTTCGCGTTCTATGGATTGCATACTGGTCTTTGAATGGCTTTGTGCCACGCTTTCAGCGTTCGCTACATGCAACAGGTGGTTCGGCACGCGCCACGCTTTTTGAACAGCGAACCGAAATAGCTTCTTTGTGATCTTATTGTTCCTTTGTTTGCATTCAGCTTTTGAGATCAAAGTTTCTCTAAAAGAGGCAGCTTTTAAAAATTTCCGATACAACAAAAAGATTTAATAAAGTATTCTCGGCGGAGAGAAAAGGTACGGTTCTGGCAAATAGACAAGTTTCTACGAGCGGAAATCGCGACTGCAACTCCCAAAAGATAAATTTGCTTCTTAAAGGAAATGAATTATTAATTTTCGTTCACCAGTTGAAACAATAATTCGAAAGCGAAGAGGGGAATGTCAGCCGGTTCAATAAAAAAAAAGTCCCCCCCAAAACCCCGTGGAAGATGATAGCAACTGTTTTTTTCTTAGTCAACCTAGTAGATGCAAATGTGTTCAATGACTCGAATAATCCGTTCTAAACTTAAATGTCACGTTTGGGCAACGTGAATAGTCAATTTTTTTTATTTCATTGAGAAGAATTGACGAAACTCTCTTACATTTTAGAATCTCATTTTCAGTACTCTACTTTCACTACACAGAAATGGAAAAAAGGCTCAAATCCGGCCTAACAAACGAGAGAAACGGCAAAACAACAGTCTTTGTTTAGTGCGCGTCATGACCGCTCCATTGAGATCATTTTCGTATGTGACGTAAAGGAAGTGAAATTGCACTGAATGAATATTTCAAGTCGTAAACAACCAAAGACATTTTAACTCCTTCATGAAAGGTATCTTACACATTGGTTAAAAATCTTTTTTTAAGAGAAAGTGAAAGTGAATTTGGAGAAAAAGAGAGTTCTGTTTCAACAGCTTTAGCGCTAGGAAAGAACAATATAATAGAAGTAGTGTAAACAAAAGATCTGCGTTCGCGCACGAAACAATATAGTCAACAATTCGTGAGTCACACAGACATCGAACACATAAGAAAAATATTCACTACTTACGATCAAGTCCTCCGATGTATCTCATCGTGATTTCACAGTGCCCCCAAACAGCAGATACAATTGGATACACAGATTTTCCTTTCATGCCCCGAAAAGCGACCCCTAAATAACGTCCATCGTTCGTTTCAAACGCCATTGTGCCTTCGTCCATGTCCAATATAACGCGAAACTTGTCCGGGACCACAAAGCTATGATCACTGTCTGATAAAACTGGATACTTGACTGATGAAACGTTCTTTTCATTATGATAAAGTTTGTTTCGTACAATGTCCCATCCCCAACTTTCTTCGTTGTTACCGACGAGTGAATGGTACCCCGTACAATGAACAAGAGCTTTAGATGTTCCTACCCCTACCACTGCGTGGGTCCCGCGCTGTCTTGTCGACCATTGAATCTCCCAGACATGAAATCCGCGACTATAGGCTTTCTTTCCTCGTATACAGTCTGTGCTTTGTGCTACGGGATGCCTGTGAAATGTGAGTGGGTCGTCATCTTTGACGAAAATGTTCACCGATCGATCGTTCGGGTTCCAAGCGTGTTCTAACAAAACTTCTTCCGGTAGAGGTGGTCGATCAAGTAAAATGTCTAATTTCTCCGGTCTCGCCAAGTCTCTTGCCCGATCTTCTTCGTGTAAGACATTTAGTGATTTGTAGACACCTTGTCGATTGTCATTGTGATCGTTTCTCTTCACGGCCGAAATTCTTGATCCCATGTCGAGAAAGGGATAGTAAAACAGAGACGTGTAATTATGGTGTAAAGACTCCAACGTGGACACTTTTGTGAATACTCTCAAGTTCTTCCCTCGAAACAGTCACTTGTTTCGAGTTCTTCTTATCATTAAAACTTCTTTTGACTTAATTTGTAACTCCTCTCTTGCTCCGACAGAAGCTGTTTCTTTGCGACGCGATCTGTTTCTAAAGGACGTTCAATTTGAACGAATCAAAACCCGCGCGAATACGTGCGTGCTTGCTCAGTTTATCGTTCACGTTGTTTTTTTAAGAAGAAGAGTGGTTTTCTTATCACCGAAACAAGAAGAAAACAGCACTGTACTTTGATTTTCGTCTCAAGTTGACAGTTTCAACTTACCGAATGAATGAGATCAACTTCGCGAGTTCTTTCATGGACGCGATGAATGCCCTTTGTTATGTTCTGAAAAATTTTACTTTCAATGTTATTTATATCCTTTTAACATGTCACTGCCTAGTATCACGCATGCGTGTGGTCATTCAAGCGTGAAATGTCTTACACGTTCATTACACGCGCTCTTTACTCCTCTTCCGGTTGCGTGAAAAATCGCTCTACCGGAAACACGAATTGGCATGGGACATTCTTTTACAAGTGAGAGATCATTTCATTTTTAGGACAAGAAAGTGAAACTTTCATAAGGATTAGTAGAGGATTCGAAACCCAAAACATGCGTGGCCTTAAAATGGTCGCTTTTTTTCAAGTGAAAGCGAAGCGAATTCCATTCAAGTGTTATCAGAACTAAAAGTTGGTATGGCAATCAATATTTAATATGTCAGTAGCAGGGAAGGTATTGAATCTAAGCGAAACAGGTGATCTTCACGCGAGTTCAGCAGAGCATAAGAACAACATGTGTTCTTGATGTGAACTTACTCGAATTAATAACAGTTGATTCAATCAAGTTTTTCTTTATCACTGCAGATCGGTTTTTTATGCAAGACGTCGATTTTTTGCTTAGGTCTTTTCGTGACTAAAAGTCTTTCACGAGAACTTTTTTCGCTTGGTAGAGTTATTAATCCAGGGGTTTGTTAGAGAATGAGAGAAGCTTAAGACAGGCGATAAACGCATGAATGAGTTACACGCTATAGTTAATAAGCAGAAAAACCTCTTTGCTGTTACCTCAGCTTTAATTTTGTGTGTCTTTTGAAGTTGATCAAATCTCATTTGAATGCCCATGGTTATTCACTGTTCATGTTTATTCACTACCTCTGTGCCATTTTAGGCCCTTTTTCATTGTTCAGAAGAAAGTCCCCCTGAATTTTAGGCCCACGACACATTTCATGATTGTAATCGCGAGTGTGTATCGCGCGCGCTTTACGTGGGCCAGTTAGCGTGATGTATGACGTAGTTCGGGCGGGATCTGATGACGTGATGAAATTCCCGTTCAAACAGTAAACATTGACCCTTTGAAAACATGTTATATGCGCTCGTTGGTAACTTTTATTTCAGATTTATAAAGCAGAATGACTAAAATCGTATAAATCATTTTGTGAGGGACTAAAATACTTCGTATCAGACTTTCAAAGGGGTTTTTGAATGGGGATCAGATGAGGTAAAGTTGCTGAGACGTGACGCTACGTGAATGCGGTCATGTTTGTCTAAGGCGAGCGAAGGTTACGGTTTTTTACGGTTTCCATGGTATTCATGACGATGCTGGTAAATTCGATGAGTAGTGCGGGAGGATAGGCGATTTAATAAGGAACTCCGCCAGTAATATAAGTTTCTGTTTATTTGCATGCAGTGATTATACAGCATTACATGCGTAAATATGCGCTTTGAATTCGTGACTATCAATTTCGTTGCGTGTTGCTTTCAGAAACAAGCCACAGTAAAGGGTATGTAAATAAAAACTGATCAAGCACGAGAAACAGCACAGTGAATCAGAAAAACTTGAAAATCGCCGTCAGCTTGATTACAAAACATAGAGATAATTGATTTTAAAAAATAAAATATTGCAATAACGCTGGCATGGAATTTTGCGTGCGGGCGTGATATTTCAGACCGACACAAACAAACAATACGCTACTTGATTTAAAAGAAAGATTAATTTTAATGTTTTAAAAGAAAGGAAAATATCTTGCTCTTCTTTTGCCGGTTACTATTTAAGGAACAGTTAAAGATTTTAATTCTTTTATAAACCCTACCACATTTAATTATTTTTATTAATGTGTTTATTAACACGCAAAGTGTCTTTAAATATATAACCAACGCTATTTTGGGATTGCGAGCATTTTTGAATGGTCTGGAAAAGTTGAAATGTCACGAACCCGACTATAGTCACGATTTCAGACGGTTTTTCCGACATTTAATAATATGTGCATATGATGGTCACAAGCTAATCACGAAATTTATGAAAACAACAAGACAAAAGTAATTGGTTCAAAATTGTCATGATGAACCAATAAATGTAAGGTACTTTAGCCATCAGATTGAAAAAACATGATACTGATTTTTTCCCATTCGGTATTAAAACCGCACAACAGTAGATAAAAATGAGCAGACTGCAAAAAGGGATTATATTAAAAAACGAATGAAGTTAAATTTTGTTTAATCCTTTTCAACTTCATCTTCCTCTTTCACCTCTTTTCAAAGCTAAATGACACTCAATAATATTATCCATTACCGGTTTCATAGGCGTTTCTCGTTGAAAAAATAGTAAGAAACATAATTTTGATTATTTTTTTTTTTCATATTTACGATGGTAGATTGCGTGACGCGGTATGAGAGGCATCAAATTATCAAAATGAAAGGTAAATGATGAATAAACAATAGATTAACGATCATACAATGTATATAGATAAAAGAAAAAAAACTAAAAGATGAAATAAAATAAATGGCAGTAAGACGACACCAAGGGATCCCACATGATCACAAATAAACCTTACGGTCTACCTTTGGCCTTGGCCTCGTAAAAACCCCTTAAGTCCCGTGGGAGGGCCCCGTAGGAGAAATTGACATGACAGGGGATCTTTTTTCAGTGTACGTTGTCATCAACTTTTAGTAACATTTCCAAACATTTCAGCGACAACAAATTGAAAATAGTTGTAAATTCTTATAAATCACCCCTTGTCTTGCTAATGAAGGTTATTCCTACCATTCGGTCATGGAATTGACCACTCGAGCTGACGATCCCCTCTATTGCACACAATTTATTACAATAAATTTCATTATTATTATGGAAAAAGAAATTCAACTAATTTATGTACAGCTCGTAAGTAATGATTACCTTTTCGTGATATGGACTAGGTGTTGATAGATTGTGCTGGCATAACTTTCTTTTGACACTGATTCGTCATTCGGCCAGCATAATTTTCATCGACAAGCATTTTCGAAGAAAGAACTGCTGGCATAATTTGCATTTTTGGCTAGTTTGTCATTTACTGACCACGCAACCAATTTTTTTTGACCTGAAATAACATATATTTTGTCTGCTTATTGTCTCATTCATGGGACCTGGGACCTACAAAAAGTGATCGAGGACCTTTCCACAGGAGTGAACGCATGCGCATTACCGACTAGCTCGGTTACTCAAGATGGCGTCCGAGTGCTGGTTTCTTGCATGAATTCAGTAGTTATTCAGTACAGTGTTCAGAGAATGAATTATGCACTCTTAAGTTTCTAGATGTAGATACTGTAAATGTGTTTGCCATGTATTTGTTTGTTATTGGGGTATTTTTCAACACTGAATTTGAAGTTAAAAGCACAAACATAATTTCTGCATATTTTGCTAAAATGAGCATAGATTACAAAAAGTAGCATAATTATTGGCATATTTTTAGAAATATACGAGCACTGCTAGTAGCATATTATGCTCCTTTTTCGAGCGCTATCATCTATAAATCTAACTAAAAACAATAAAAAAAAATTTCAGCAAATGCGACAGCTATACGCGTACATTGCAAATGAATCCACCTAGAATATACTTCTGGATCCTGGAACAAAACCAGCGCCACTTATTTGCATACGTCCTCAACCACAATTCCATAGGAATCTTTGCGCTGTGACGGTTTGCACAGATTTTGCAATGATGAGTAAAAACGTTCCCAAACTCATTTACAAGGTCTAGTATAGCCTGAGAAAACAGCCGACATTTACTACCCAGATCCGGCTGGCAAATTATGCCAGCAGTGCTTTTTGCGGGAAATACATGAAAATTGTTATGTCCACAAATTTGAAATATAGAGAAAACGAGAAAGTAGGCGACAGGTTAGCAAAGCTCAACAAGAAAAATAGCGACAGAACGCTAGAGCGAGAGATAAAAAACACGGGAGACGAATTTCGTTGGAAGAACAACATGAAAGTTTTATACTGGCGGTGAGAAAACATTTGGCAAATGCTAGCTGAAAATGAGCAGTAGTGAAAAATGAAAAAAGCGAACTGGAACACAAGCAACAAAATTTACTATGAGCACAACGACATTTTCTCCACAAAACGTGTAACTGGGAAGTTTCACTAGGAAGTTTCACCTTAAAGAAATGTACAAAATAGTGTGCTGCACGTGCAAAGTTGTTGTTGTTGTTTTTTTTGCTAATAAGACCAAGAGCTATGGCTCTTGATTAGACCTTTTTTTTTTTTTTTTTGCCATTGTCGTTGCCGTCGCCGTTTAGCAAAGAATTACACGATTTTATTTTTTTCGAGTAAATTATAAGTATATTAACGTAGCCGTGATAGCTATAGGCTCCTGATTAACGAGAGCTTCGCTTTCAGCCTCGGCTAAATCTATATAATAACGAGTGAGATCGTTGTATAGTGCAATGCCTTTCAGTGCTTTTCTGTTCATTCATCTTGTAGACTGCTTGCAGTCCGCCTTTTCTCTTAAAACCCGTCTAGTTGTAGCTAACGCGGTTTTACAAACCACGAAAAATAAGAAAAATAAGAGACTGCTCACAGTCTATTCATCTCGTCGTCCAATCCCCCTACAACTGAGTGGCACTAAATAGGGCCTAACACGGTGGTGAATTCAAATCTTCAATTGAGTGGGAGGGCCGCCAGTCCAGAGTGAGACCCTGACATAAAAGGGGCGCTTGAGCTCGAAAATAATATTTTTGCGGCCCCGCGGGCTAATTCCTCAGGCCCCTCCCCTAGTCCCACAGTAGCTTGCGAGCAAGCTCTCCATTTGGGTGAGAGAGCGGCAAAGCCGCGAGGGGCTCTTTAAAACAATTCTTTCTCTCGCGTACCACTCGCGCGTGTGCGTAACTTTTTACGGTATTATGGCTTGTATGTTTTGTTTTCCCAATTCAGACCACGTGATGCTGTCCAGGGAATTTGCGTTTTGTCGTTTCATTTATTATGCATACATTTGCACGTGAATGCACGTGAATAAGACGACAGTTGAAAGAAACAGTTCTCTTTTCTCTGAGGTACCATCACGTGGTCTGTAATGGGAAAACAAAATATGCAAGCTAAAAAGGTCTATTGAAGAGCGTGCTCACATGCTAGATCCACAAGTACTTTAGAGAAACCGTTGACCTGCCTACAGAAGAACCTTGCAAAGCAAATTTGCCATGCAGTTAGAGGGCAAGAAGGGATCATGATTTCTAGATATTTGGTATTGGCATCCAGTCCGCCTAGCTGTTTTTTCGGGTAAGAGATGGTTTATTATAAACCGTATTTACTGCTAAGGATACGGATATGAAATTTACTCGTCTATCTACAGGCCCCAATTGGGCCAATACCTATTTTGATTATAAACCTCCTTCTTATGCTGAGCTCAGTTGATTGTTAGACGGTCAAGTGCTCATGTGCGTAAATCTTATTAGCAATCTTACTCGGGACGATTCTCATCTTCTGCGCAACTGTATGTTGCAACATTGTTTCGAAATGTGACAACATTATTCCAACCTTTGTTTGACGTTCAGTTCACTAAAATTCTTGGCTTATTATTTGAACGCCTGATGTTATGAGTGATGTCTAACGTTGGGCTTATAACTTGAGTACTGAGATTTATTCTAAAAATGAAAGTGACGAAATTTTTTTAAGTACTCACGGCAAGTGAAAAATGTAGTGAATGTAACGAAAACTTTTTGGCGCGAAAACTGACCGGCGACCTTTTTATTTTCCTGGATCCGCCCAGCAGTTTTTCAAGTAAGTGGCCGAGGGAATCAAGTGTGTTGGAGGCGGAGGAGGAGGAAGGCGGGGTGGGGTGGTCCGAGGACATATCTCCCCTCGTTCAAATGGATCCACTGTAAGCTCTTACAAGAATGGTACGATGAACATATCTGGTCTAGCAAATCAATCCCTGGTATGCCGACTATTCCTTGTCCATCAGTTTACATCAAGTGCGCTTTTTTGTAGTAACTGGATTGTGGGCGGGAGTATAGGATAAGCTAGGATGTGCCTTGCTAAACCTTATCTTCCGCCGAGGGCGTAGAAATCAGAAACGGAGAAATATATTTTGAATAAATAATAATATTGTTTATTTTCATGCAAATGAAACCATGCTCCTGACAAAACTCATTTTCACAAGAAAGGTTTTGTAGTTAGACTAGTTTTAAAAGTGAGAAGTTTCTGAACTTGGAAATGGCTATTGAAATCATGATTTTTCATCATTTTAATAAATTTAAGTTGACTTAGGGCCTGTTTACATGGAGGTGGGGCACCCCAAGTAGGTGAGGTAAAATATGGCGGGTCACCCCAGCTATCATGTAAACGTGATCAAATTAAAATGAGAGATTATATGGACAAACGGGTCACCCCACTTAAGCGGGTTACCTCGCCTACCTGGGGTCCCCCACCTCCATGTAAACAGGCCCTTAACACACAAGTTGCTCACGTCAAGTCAATAGGGAACGAAAACGTCACTTTAACAGTGAAGTCACGCTGCTTCAAAGTTATCGCATTTAATGCATCTTGCTCTATTCGTCAAATGTTGGCAATTTTTTATGAAGTGGAATTCTAAAAGACTGTATTAAAGTTCAGGAAAAGAAAAACAAAGTCGCTCTCTTGTGTTCACGTACTCCACAAAATTAAACGTGAATTTAGGGGCATTTTCACGCCGTATTCGTGCAGTGACGGCAAAGAAATGTACAAAAAAGCTTTATGCACGTGCAGAGTTTTTGTTTTGCCTATTCAACCTGTTTTTTTTTTTCGCCGTTTTCGTTGATGTCGCCGTCCTCGTTACCTACCTCTTTGCGTGCCCTTTTGATCGTGCACCTTTTTTTTATCCCACTATCTCTCTCTAGCAGCTCTTCCAAGTTGAAAACTCATGTTCGATTGAAACGCCAGTAAAAACCGCCAATATCCCGAAATCTCTAATTGCCTTGTCTGTCAACTTTTGATCTTCAATAAAATAACTACTTATACCATGGAGCAAGGGAGGTGTGGGGGGATTTTGTTATGTTGGTACTTTGGTAGACTGCGGACACAGACGTATTCCCGGTCGTCGCTTCTCTGTAGTTGGTGATGTTTTTTAACTTCCATCCCTAACCCTAACACAAAACTAACCCTAATCCTAACCTTAACCTTAACGCAAAACATGCAAAAATTACAAATTTACCCTAGATTGAGCGTTGTATGTATATTTAACCTAGTTGAAATACTGATTACACATTTAACCTAGTTGGCCAGCGGCTACAACCTGATGGACACTTTAATAATCATACATGACCTATCTACCACCAAAGACGTAAACTGAAGAATGTACCGTGAATAATCAGAAGTTTTCCTTGCTTCATTTAGTGTTATTTCGGCGGCCTAGCTTTAAATCAGTGTGAGGTGCTAATCATGAGCGAAAAGAAACTAGGATACATCCCTAACTATGCTCGTTTCGTTATGGGGGGATCGGCAGGGTAAGTGTTTCATCTTCGTACACCTTATACCTACAAGTCTTTCTTGGAGGTCTGAATGACCTTTGCTCGTCTGCCATTGTTGCATGCGTGTTCTATTTTATTTTATTATATTCTACGGGTGGCGATTATACTTTAAGAATCCTTTTCCACTCTTTTGGTTTTTTTATTAGTTTAGTGAATGTTGTGGAAGGTCGATTGTAAAAGTAAATTGAATAAGCTCGGTTTCCTTGGGTGATCTTAAATTGAATTGCATTGTTGATGAAGAAGAGACTCAAACTTGATACAGCCACATAAAGTGAATAAAGATTAGCGGTTTGTTTGTGATGTATGAAATTTATAAATTTGAATTGTCTTACAGCCAAAAACAGGTTTTATACTTGCTGTTCCTTTATCGCCGTCTTAGATCAGGACAACAAACTAATTGTCCACACTTTTATATAAGCCTAAAGCAACAGTCTACAACTTGCTATAGTTTACTTTTTGTATTTTCTCAACTTGCTTAAGTAAACAAAGATACATTTTCAAGTACTCTGACTTGGTGATCATGAAATGAATAATGCAATATATTGTTACGCCTTCCAGTATCCAATATTGAAGGAAAAAATATTCTCCTTTGTTTGTCATGCTTAATTATGTAAGCTTCCTTGGAATTAGGATCTTATCAGAACACTATTTGAGACTGACCAATATTTAAAATGATAGAATGCTAATGATTTTTCTGATCTGGACAAGGTACTACATCTGTTATTGACACATTTTCAGCTCTACTAGACTATCCACTTCAGGAGTTCTTTACTTAAAAAGTGAGCATTAGCTACAACTAGTTGCAAAAGTACTGGAGGCACTGTACCATATTTTGGCATAAATGGCCTTTTTGGGAATGGAAAAACACACGATATTCTCAGTTTCTAATTTATTGGTTGGTTACACGACATGAAAATCTCTCTCACTAAAGTAAAATTTGTTCTTTAAAGATATATAATACCACACATACATTGTTTCACTTATCTATCAGAAAACCTGTCAATACACCCTATACCGGAATGTTTCAATTATGTCATGAGATTCGGCTCTTCTCAGCTTGCATTAACTACAACTTGCGTGTCTCACTAATAGAGCTCTTGACGGATTCAATAGCACAAATGGAAAATGCGATAATAATCAAATATTACTGACAACAGTTTCTGTACTATGGAAACTTAGTCTCATGAAATGTCACGCAATTTAGAAGAAAGGGTAAACAAAGTAACGAAACTAATCAAAGTCAATATTTTCCGAAACGAAATGAAATAAATGTTCAAAGTTCTGTTTTGTTTAAATTCTCTTATTTTTTGTTGTCAAGGCAAATTGTATCCTGGATGTGTAGATAAGCTGCCGCTGCGGCATCTCGCATGGATCGAAATGTAGGTGCTCCTGGGTTAAGTAGTGTAAGCTTGTCTGGCGGTGGAGTTCTGTAACACACCAGTTCTAACGGGTAGAGGTGTGGCACAGGTCGTTCTAAGACCGACTTGCCAACACGCAATTTTGCACCACAAGCAACTAGGTGCCAGCCTATGATAAGCTCTTCAGTAATGCCAAGGGGCCAACAATTGCGATTGCCCTCCACTGATTTGATAATCGCCACATCCCGAACTGCAAGACTGCATTCTGTGTTACCATATTTAAGTCGGTGTCATTCGCTTAATGCTCGAAGGGAATTTTAAGTCCAGCGACGCCACATTGCGTCCTTGGTTTTCAATGGGAATTTGGCTCTCTTTCTCAGGTCTCTTTCGTCCAGGTGATTGGGCGCGAGTTCTGGCAGTATGTTGGAATTGGTGAAGAGGAACGAGTTTGGTGTGAGTAGGAAGCTGAACATCCTCTTCCAGATAGCTCAGGGGTCGGTTGTTTAGGGTCATTTCAATGTCAAGAAGAACTTCGGTTAGTTCTTCCCAGGCGAGTAAAACCTGTCCTACAGTTTTGTAAAACGCGGCTTTCATCAGGCCAATAAGATGTTCAAATTGTCTGCCCCACCATGGGGCGCGGCTTAGGTTGAACTGCCAGATTATGGACTGTTGGCTGAGAAAATCATTGAATTTCTCGTCCTTGTGCACCTTTTCTAACCACTTGGCTGCTGCTACAAAGGTCTTCCCATTGTCGGAGTACACCGTTGATGGTCGTCCTTGTCTTGTAATGAGTCACTTCAGGCTCTGGATGTACTTCTTTGTCTCCAGGCTTGATAGCAGCTCTAAAAATACTCCCCGGGTCAGGCTGCAGCTGTAGAGTACTACATAGGCTTTTTGCTCTCTCTTTGGTTTCTGCAAATAATTTACTGGCCCAGCGAAGTCCACTCCAATGACATTAAATGGCATGTTGCCTTCTGTCCTCTCTCTTGGTAAAAGTCCTGGAGACAGACTTTGGGCTGGAATGGGTCTGAATCATTTACATCCCCAACAGCTCTTAAGAATGCTTTTCACTAACTTTTGGAGGCGAGGCATCCAGAACCTTTCCCGCACTTTAGCCATGGTAAGTCCGGCTCCCCCATGTAAGGTGACAACATGAGCACATTGGACTACTTTGACAGTATAGAGTTGAGAGTCTGGAAGGTACACAGGGTAGTCACCTTGAATACGACCACGACACTCTAGCACTCCTTCAACATTAGGCTTTAGGTTTAGTTGCTCCTTATTGTCTGGAAACTTGGCATCATTTGTCCCTTGGCGTTGTGACCTCTTGATCCAAAATAGCTCTTGGGCAGAGATTTCTTGAGTACATAAAGGGCCTACGGTCTTCTTGGAAGGGTGAATCACGAGATCCATGCACAAACGCTCAAGACTTTACGCAAGCCGAACTTCTCGAGGACGTGATCAAAGTCGTGATTGACTTCCACAGCGCCCGCAAAAAGCTCTCGTTAAGCCTTCCTCTCTGCTTGACTCTCTTGAGTGGCATGTGTGACAATATCTGTTGGCCATTTCTTCAGATCAGCTAACCATTCAGGTCCCCTCCACCATAGCTCTGCTTTGGTCACACTTCCACCGCGGTTCCTGAGGTCAGAAGGGTTTTCAGATGTAGGTACATAGTGCCACGTGAGATTGGTATGGCCCTGTATTTTTCGGACAGGGTTTGCTGTGAGCGCGCCCCGTCAAATTTTTTTGTTGTAGTTATTTTTTTCGTGTATATTATTAATAAGTAATCACATGATTTTTCTCGTGCAATTTGGAATAAATAAGCACTTGTAAATTTTTCAAAGACCACAAAGTGCACTCGCCCTATGGGCTCGTGCACTTTTGTTGGTCTTTGAAAAATTTACTCGTACTTATTTATTCCAAATTGCACTCGAAATCTTGTGATTACCTATACTAACGCTAATTCTCTCTAGAAGGCGAGTTTTTCAGGTCTCTAAATGCTGCTGGATTACACCACCCAACAGGAAAGGCGAAGGGGCTAAACCAAACAGCACCCCGGTAAAATGTAGTGTCTCTACTTTCTTGTAATGCTTGTCGACAATCCGGTGGAACCGTAACACATCTCTTTCGGTCTCGGGGAATCGCGCCTGGAGGAAAGCCTTGCGTAAGTCACCAGCCACTGCTACGGCATGAAAACGATTTCAGATAAGTACACTCCACAGCTTTTTCTGTAGTGGGGGTCTGGCATGTAAACACTCGTTAAGGGAAGGGGCGCTGCTGTGTGCAAGGGCGGAGGCATCATACACTATTCAAAGTCTGGTCGTTTCAGCTTCTTCTCTCACGAGTGCGCGGTGTGGCAGGTAGAACTCCTTTCCTTCCACTTTTTCAGGCGCTTTCGCAACGACTTCATGTTCTAGCTGCTCACTGATGACAGCATTATACTCTGATAGCATGTCTGTTTGGCACAACTTGCATACCAGCGTATTTAGGCGGTGAATACTTCCTTCATAGTTGTTAGGGCGAGGCGGATGATTTCCTTTCCAGGGCAATGCGGTTTCATACCATCCTTCGGGAGAACGCGATAACTGTTCCTTAACTCGTCGTAGACATCGCCCTGATCTCCCATTGGAGTGTCCGCTAGACCAAGGATGTCTAGCGCGCATAAGCGCTCATAATCTGCCGTTGAGTTGAGGGCAACTTACACTGATGAAAGATATGTCTCGGCTCCAGGTGACATCAGCGCCCAACCAAATCTCACGAATTCGGCTACAGGATCTCCGCGGCGGCCAACACGCAATTGTTCCCCGCTGCGAATTTTGGCAAAATCGTTGGCTCCCAAAATAAGGTGGACTGGTAGCTGAGACTTTTCATCATCATCGTCCATGTGTACTCATCTCAGGTGTGGGTGTTCGGCAAGAACTTTATTGTAGCTGGGATTTTCCAATAGAAGCAATTCTCACTTATCGATTTTGGTCACGCTAACGTCAAGTTGAAAGTTATCTGTCAGGGCATGCATTGTCACATTAAATTCTTGCAGTGTTTTTGTGGTTACACCCATAAGCATTGTGATTTGACCTAAACCAGCTGCATGTGGCCGAGCTTTAACCAATTTCACGAAGGTCGAGGAGCGATAGGAATGACTCGCACCACTGTTCAGAAGTGCTCGAAATTTTGTATTCGTCAACCCTCACTAAAACAACTGGATGAATGACAGCTGATTCTCCAACGTGATTTGCGGTCATACTTGGTTCGCGTGCCAGCAGTAACATTTGCGGTTTTTCACAGATTGACGTGTGATGTTTTCCTTTGCAAGTGTGACAAGATGTTTGGCTCTTGCATAGTGCTGCTCTGTGTGGGCGCGTACAATTGAAGCATAGAAGTTTAGAAGCGAGGATTGATTTTGTTGACTCATGTCAGTAACCTTGGTGCAATTTACAGCTCTGTGTTCTGTGCTTGTACAATATACACACCCCTGTGGCGTATGCATTCTTTCCTCTTGGTTGAAAAATGCCTTCTGTTTACGACCACCTTGTAAAGGGTTATTAATTGTCCATTTCTCTAATGTTTCCAGAAACTCCTTGAAGGTCCAATCTCGCCAGTTCCCCATCGATTAAGGTGAGCTCATTTTTTATCACCTCAAGCTTGTCGAAGGTGAATCTTGCGGCCGCGTCAAGCTTATTTAGTTTCTTGAGTGTTAGTAATGACTCCACATTAAACAGCAGCCTCTCGTAAAAATCGTGTATCTTTGCCACATCTCGTTCTCGAATTGTCGGAAGCTCAAGAATGTTCCTCACATACACTCCTACAACTTTGCTAGTTTGGCCATATCTTTTCTTGAGCAGAGCTTTGGCTTTGAGGTAACCCTCTCTGGTGAAAGGTAATCCATCGATAAGTTTCCGTGGTGGCTGGTTCACTGGTACCGTCAATTTGGGAAGAAAATTGACCTGAAAATGTGACCCATTCTTGTGGGGTTCCCTCGAACTTGGAAATGACCAACTTAGGCATTTTTGCAATCCTCACGGCTGACGCTCCTCCTGATATACTCGCGCTCATGTTTTCCTTGAGTGAACTGATTTGTTTTTGGTGTTCCAGTTCAAGTTTCTTGAAACTCCAACTGTTCAGCCTTTGTCTTTGCTGCTTCTGCTTGCTCTTGGTTTATAAGCTTTTGTTCCATGAGCATTTTCTCATACTGCATGGCTTTGGTATGGGCTTCTAAGGCTTCGGCATCTTGTGCAGCAGCAATCATGCTCTTCAGGTGTTTGCAATCTTTCGCGTGCCTTTATCATCTGCTTAAGCTAGCAATTCTTCAGCTTTTGCACCCCATACGGAAACCTCTTCCTCTGATTCTCCTTTACTAAATTTCTTTTCCTTGATACTCCCCTTTTGTGAGCTTACCGGTACTGCTTCTGTGATATTAGTGATTGAGGCTTGGTGCCTCTCTAAGGCTTCTTTGTCACCCTTGGCGATAATTTTATGGGTCTCATTTGTTGGAAAATTCAAGACTTTGAGTTTTCCATTAAGTTCACTGATCATCTTTTCCATCTTGAAATTAGTCGGTTTCACTCACGGTCCATTTGTCGGAGGTCCCAGGTTTTGGAAATGGAAAAACACACAATATCCTCGGTTTCTAATTTATTAGTTGGTTACACGACATAAAAATCTCTCTCACTAAAGTAAAATTTGTTCTTTAAAGATATATAATACCACACATACATTGTTTCACTTATCTATCAGAAAACCTGTCAATACGCCCTATACCAGAATGTTTCAATTATGTCATGAGATTCGGCTCTTCTCAGCTTGCGTTAACTACAACTTGCGTGTCTCACTAATAGAGCTCTTGACAGATTCAATAGCACTAATTGAAAATGCGACAATAATCAAATATTACTGACAACAGTTTCCGACAGCCTGTCCATGATCTTGTACTTGTGATCCCCCATCCACCCCTTATAAAAGTTGCTAGTGATACAAGGCCATGCTCAAAACATGAAGGAACTCGAGGGGAGGCGGGGGGGGGGGTGGAAAAATCTTGTATAAGGCCATGTTTATGAGTGTGTTTTGCCAGTTAGCTGCAAATTCCGTACAAAAACACATGAAAAGGGGAGGTATCACAAAGCGTTTACGCTCCAGAGGTAACTTATCTAGTTTTCCTTGAAATATCAATCAAATGCTATGGTATTCAGGGTTAGCAATATTCTTTTAGAGATAACATAACTGTTATATTATATTTTCTAGCATGGGTGCAACTGTGTTTGTGCAGCCTCTTGATCTGGTCAAAAACAGGATGCAGATGAGTGGTGGGTATATGTGTTATAAAGTAGAACATGTAGGATACTCTTCAAATAAAATAATGGAAAGCAAAAAGTACTACGTGTTAGTACTGGTAGAAAGGTTTCATATGAATGGTAACACCACAAGATTTCATCTGCTGACTCAAAAGTGAAAACCTATTTATACAGTGTAAGAGACCTCTCAAGTCTCACGGTTTTGAGGACAATTGTACGGTCTCATGATGAGGCACAAAAATCTCACGGTAAACAGATTCACAAGCTGATGGAATACACCTCTAGAATATTTTCATTTTAGCCTTGTAAAATTGATTTTCAGGCATCAGTTCTGTAGAAATCCACAGTTCTAAGGCATATTTGTCATATTAATATTGATTGTCTTGTTGACAAAATATGGACCTCAAAACCTTATTTAGAAAACAAATGCTAAATGAGGTTATTGTTACCAGTTTGTTGCATCTAGATTTATCTAGATACGTTTCGTCCACATTGTCAAAATAGCAGGAAACAGTAAAATAATATTCATTGGGGGAAGACAAAGTTCAAAACAGAATGGGAAGGTTCGTATCCTGTTAAATGGATTCTTAGCGATCCATTTTCATTTTTAAGTGTTCCCTACACCTGGTTTAGTTCTTTTTGACGCCGTTGATAAATCTCCAGGTTTTTTTACCTTGATCTCCGGGGTTTTGTTTTTTTGGGATTAAGAGGTGTGGTGTAATACATTTTGTAAAAAGCACCAGTAACTGTGCTCATATTTTGGGTGACTCCTCTTAAAATGTTCTATAATTGGTAAAGGATTTAATGGACCCAAAACCAATAATAAATTGTGGAAATTAAAACAATTTAGGCATTCTACTGGTTAATAGGCGGTCCGTGTAAGAACCGACCACTTGAATTTCCTCAGAAAACAGAATTCCTTCTTTTTTTTTTCTTTGACATTATTAGTCCATTCCATTAACAAAAGTCGAATTTGTTTGGCTCATAGTGCTTTTTTAAAAAAATTTGGGTGGCAATTCGCCTGGACAGTCCAAAGCTGTCATGATCATCTTTTTGAAGGTCAAATTTAAGCGTTTTGTTCAAGGCTCTCAAAACTTTCCCATTTATCCAAATAGCATAAAAAAAGTATGATTTAAATTCATGCTTCCTTTATTCAAAGAACCCAAAATATCTAAATTCTGACTTAAAAAAAAGGAATCATGATGTTTTGAAAATACCACGCAAAGCGTCCTTGAAAAGAATGAGCGGTTTTCGTAGTTTTGAAATGAGCTTTTTTCAAAAGTCTGATGTTATCTGGAGTCTTGGTCACTATCCCTGGTCAGTACTAGGGCTCATGTATTGAAATCAAGAAAAACATTTTTGGGCACTGTTGATTCCAAAGCACAAGAGTTCGATAAAGCTGGGTAATATTTTACTGTAATTGTGTGTATAATGTAATTTTCACATTTTGGTGATTCCAAACTCTCCCACTGAAAATCAAACCAAGAGAGCAAATTATATGTTAAAAAGTAGCTTTTATTGTTCAAGATAAACTGTGAATAACTAACAACTTACTTAATGGTACACGAAAATAGAAATTGTGAAGTTTAATTGCCGAAATTATCGATTTCAAAATAAAATGTCATCTAAGTTTTCTTCTAAAAAGCTGTTTACAAAATTTCATTCAACTGAATTGCTCGTAGGTTTTCATGATCAACAAAAAAAGAAAAAGCTTTTCATTCAGGTAAAGCATATAAGTATTTGACGAAAGTGAGTTCTGTTTAAAAGAATTACATATTTTAGTAAAAACACTCAGTAGAATGCAGCCGAAATTCAAATCATCTAAAGCATGTTAATTTCCCGTCACGCTGGCTACGCGTGAATGTCAGTTTTTTTTTAGCTTGTCACACGTATGTACCTTTTTAATACGGTTGACAAAAAGTATAAAGGTCATAAAACGTTTTTTCAAGTTTTTGAAAAGTAACTGTTTCCACGATTTTTTTTTTAACCCTGTTGGTTACTATAATAGTGGTTTGTGCCTAAATGTGGCTGGTTCACAGCCTTCAAGAAATTCAGATAGGTTTGCTACAATATTTTTTTCTCTATTGCGAGAACTAAAATGAATTTCAAAGTATTTCAACATGTCCTTGAGCATGGCAACACTAAATGTTTCAAGTTTCTTCTCGTGTGAAAGGTCACATAAACAGTATGAATCATAGCAGTTAGGATTTTTAGGACCAAGGTGGGTGGCCACCTCTTCCAGGACAGTTCATCTCTCCTGCTCTTCCTGTTCCACCTGTACGTCTCCATTGAGCGCTTCTCGATGTGCTTTGCTTCTTCGCGAGGCCGCGAGCCTCAAAAAAAATCCCATACTTGACCCTTTGTGAGCCAATGTTTCCTTTCAAACATCCGAGAACTATCTGGGTTTCTTGCAGTTCACATATCTGGTGCCACTTTTGCGGGATCTGTCTTGATGCCAGTTCTTTCTCTAAGGTCAAATTTCGTTGTTAGGTACTGTTTAACCTCGGTAGGAAAGTGCACAGCTTCGTTTCGGGGCTTGTGTAGAGCCCATCCAGTCTGCAAGTCACTGCATTGGGGAGAGCGGCCAGTTTCATTCTTTTCATCACGCTCCTCTCCAACTGCTACAGGCACGCTTCCAATTTCTTCGTCCTTATCAACAGTACGAAATTTCTCCTCCCAGTCTTTTCTGAGCTTGTCATACACCGTATCAGAGTTTCGGTGAACTTGGCTGTGCTCATCAGCATCAAGGTTATTTTCAAGTTTACTGAATTTCTTGAAAACCATGTCATACCCGGGCTCAGAACAAGAGAAAAGACCATTGCATTTTTTGTTTTCACTGTTTGTCTCTCTCTTATATACTCAAGCTTCTATGAGTGGAAAGAAGTTCTCATGCACAATGAGGTCAGTAGGACCTTGAGGTTCAGTTATGACTTCTCGGTAAGGAATAAACCTGCCCAGTCCAACACCATAAGCTCTCCATGCTCTAATTCCTTCCACTTCAAACTTGAAATTGTGATACTTGCTGAAACCTTCTGTCTTATGTACTTCGAGTGTCTTTTGAGTCTCGTTTATTGCGCACACGGGGGCAGTTGTACTTTGAACAGGGCATTCTGAGAGCGCTACACGCATGTCTCTGCAGAAACGACACAGTGTCCCTCATTGCAATATCGTCGGATTGATGATTTCATTGGACAAAGGATTCTATCACATATCTTTTCCATACTGCGGCTGGGAAAGTCATACCGTGCTACTTCAATGCCTACTCGTCTTCCGGCATCTCTAACGACAGCTAAGGGAAAGTTAGTAATGGTAACAGGACTGAGTGGAGTGCAATTCGGTCTGTAATCATATGAGTGATTAACAAAATCGGACTCCCGCTACGCGGGAGTCCGATTTGTTTAATCACGAGTATGATTGTAGACTGAATTGGACGACACGAAGTTCTGTTACCAATTAATCATAACTTTAACAAAATTTGTGATACAATAGGCTATAATTAAACCAGAACACAAGAAATTCGAAATTTTGTTTTGCTAGCAGTGAAAAAAAGAGCCATTTAAGCGCGCGCGTGATGGCGCGTACTGTCCAATTACTTAGGCATGACGCGTACTGTCCCATTAAACTGTCCAATTAAGGCTGAAATCAGGGCAGTTGAGAGCCAATCAGATTTGACAATTTTGTTATAGTTAAAATTATTGTGGTAACAGCCTGCTTCATCACTCCTTAGGTTCACCTGGGTAATCTGGGGATGTTCTTTCTTTACAACCTCAAACGTGTTTTTGATGATCGAGCACACTGCGTACCAGTCTTGTTGGCAAGAGTCGAGGATATGAGCGTACGATTTCAGCTCAATTTTTTCAGAGTCAACATTCTTAGTTATAAGGGTGGAAATATGCCAGCTCAGCCCTGGTTTGCAAAACCATTCAGACTGTTTCTCACGAAATTTTATTTGGAGGAACTTCATAGCCCAGTCCATGATCAGAATGGCTGACTGTGGGTCTTCTGATTTTAGTGCATCTTGTTTCGCATCCTCCTGATTTATTGAGCGCACAATGTGTGCTTTCCAGAACAAGATGTCTGACTGTGCACGGTCAAAGTCATAAAGGACATCTTCTCTTTGTTTGCAACTGTGAGGCTTCCACGATGACCCTTCAGTCGCTAGTCTCACTTCCTTTAGAACATCGTTCAGCCCTTGGTATTGCTCGCAAGTCGATTGATGCTGATGTGGACAAGGATGCTGGAGCTCGGGATCAACAGGATCACTAAGCGCAAACTTTCTACAGTGGTCAGCACAAGTAGAGTAATACTGTTGACAGTGCACACGGTAGTCAGTTTTGAGATAGCATTTGGCATCGCATAGGTTTTGGCAAATACAAAGACACCACTGTTTTTCCATTCCTCCTTTCTCAAGAGTTTTAACCAGTGTCTCGATAGTCTGAAAGCCCGCAGCACCATCTGCAGCCCTATTGTCTAAGCCCTAGAGCGATTTACGCTGAGACGCTTCGCGAACCTCTAATATTTTAAACAGAGTAGACCTACTAAGTGGCTCGTGACATTGCTCTTTGCAATACTCCAAGTATTGCTCAATCATTGTAGACCTGGTCAGGATCTTTACAATGTTAGGCATCTCAATTCTGTCACCATTATCTAGGGTGAGTACCTTGTTACCATATGAAACATCGTGATAAAAATATGGTCTATTAATGAATTCTACCAAGTGGTCAACCTTCCACCTATCAAGGCGTACACAATGCTTTGTCTTGATTTCAGGGATGGTCCCGGGGCCATGCATTTTAGCATGAGAACGAGCTTCCTTTATTTCCCATGTAGAGAGACTTTCTTAAGGTTGGTGAATTTTCTTCAGTTTGGTCATAGGGTATCTATGAGCATAAAGGCTCAGAATCTGTTTCTTTAAATTCCTGGTCTTTGCGTTCTTATAAGCAGTCATGAGTACCACAAGATCATCGGGGGCTGAGCCATCAAATAATTCTCTTTGTACAGACATCATTGACTCGAAGAGCTCCTCTCATTACCTGGGGCAATTACATTACATAGGTGCAAGCAGTCCTCTTTAGCCTTTTCTACAACTTTCAACTTTTCCCCATCGCTTAAGTTTTGGAATGGAGTTTTTAGCTGATATTTAAGGGGCTCGCGTTCTAGTTGTTCTTGTGTAATAGGGTTCGCAATTGTATCCATCGCCTTGTTATACATGCCGACTGCATCGGTTACCACGGGTGAAGTAAAAGAGGCCTCCTCGGACCCTGGAGACCAGCATGGTGTTGTGGGATTCCAGGAAGCTGGTATTGATTGGTCTTCAAGAAATGGAGTTGAAGTGACCATGCCACCAATGGCTCCCACAGCAGCCTCTTTAGCAGGTCCGTGGAGAATAGAAATGGAAAGGCTGCTACTTAGTTGCCTTGCGATAGGATAACCTGACAGGACAACTGTGTCTGTATTTTTTATAAAACAACAACCAAACGACTACCCTCCCAACAATACTTTTGAAGGAGCCCATCTCCCTCAGTTTCCTCAGGGTATAGCCAGTCTGATTTCCGATCTAATTCTTCACTGTGTTTCTTTCTGCACATTGTGCAAATAGCTAGTAACAAAACGAAACAAAAAATAGTTTTGCAACCTGGAAAGACTTGTTAAAAAATACTAGATTTACTTCTAAGTTGATAAAAGAAGCTATATCTTTTTAGTAAAATCCAGCTAGTGGTCTATTATCAATGCTGCATTCTGAATGGTTGAACTATTACCCGGCTATATTTTATAGCTCACTAGTAGTGAAAAGCACAGGCTTTTTGGTGGCAAAAAAGGATTAAAGTCTAGCTTTAACTCACTAAAATTTCTTTATTCTTGATATTTTTTACCAAATAGTTGGATTTTACTAAAACAATTATTCCTCTCACCCTCATGGCCTCTGAGTTATAGCCCATTCGGCCTTTTGGCCTCATGGGCTATTGACTGAGAGCACATTCGAACTCGAGGAATAATTGTTAAATATTCCATCTTGGAATTATATTATATAGGCTATAAATCAGCTCCCAGATTTATGGATGAAGCGCAGTGAAGAACTATTGCTAATGAACTACAAAAACCAAGTTATGTTCATTTGATATGCTATTTGTTTGGAAAAGTTTTTCTTGCTGCAAATACCATCAAATACGGGATCGATCGTTTATCATTCATGATATATACTGAATGGGACCTCCCCTCAGTCTATAGCCCGCTTTTAAGTAATTAGATCATGAACGAAGATATTTAGTTGAAATGTTAAGGAAGACAAAACCTTTTAATTCTGATATGTTAAGTATAAAATGAATGAATAGAACAGTTATAGTTGCTAGTCTGATAGTACTTACGCGAGCCAACGGGAAGGGCTTCTCCAAAGATATTTTTTATTTCCCTTGCGGTTTTGAAATTAATAACATGTGTTCTGGCTATCGCCATTTTCTTCCTGTGATGTTTTGGATACTGGCAGGTCTGCAGGAGCTTGCCAGTATTTTCCCAAAGTGTAGCAATGGACTGGACAAACCGTCATATTCTTGATCTGATCATCAGTGAGTTCTAACAGACCTGCCCTTGCCAGTGTCAGGCCCATTTCACAAACATTTTCCCTTGACAGGCGGTGATTCATTAGGTGATGTCAGCATTGCAACTATTCAAGCACACAAAATCTACACATCCTCGATTACTTCCGCATTTTCCACCTGTTATTGCAGAAAAAGAACAAAATGCAGCCATTCTATCTGCGAAGGTTATCCCGGCACACTGTAAATACGGTCTAGGTTTTGTGTTGCAAATTTGCATACGTTATTAAATTAAGTGAACGATGCCAGAAACATTAACCTAAATTAAATTAAAAACTTGAAGAAATAGTAAACCAGCAACACATTTTTATTCTTAAAAGTAGCCAGTTTTTTTGTACTTTGTTTATTTTACCTCGTTAAGCCTGATAAGTAGTTTCAGCTTTGATAAAATAACATCCAACATGTTTTGCACTGCAAACTGAAATCTGAAATTGACATCCTCAGACTCAACATGAATTATGTCGTCTGCACAGAAAAACTTGTGGCTAGAAAATTCGGTACATTTTGGTAAACTATTTCTTTGCTGAATCGTGTCATAACTTTTGAGGTGGTAATTACACGGTAAATCTATTCATAATGAATTTTAACTTTTTTACCATTCTAATCCCTTTATTTCAAGGAAATTTCTTATAATCACTGTTTAGCCACAACTTGACATAGCAACATTCACCGGAGCTGCTACCTTTTTTTGTAGCATCCCTATTTTAGGACAATATGTAGTAGATTTTAAGATATTCACTGTTTATCCCCAGCATTGAGTTTGTTTTGAAAATAGTTTCTCTCTGACAGTAATGATTTTCGTTTTGTAGTAGGAAAGTTTGGAATCAGGAAAATGCGTAAATTACATCATATGCACAATTACAGTAGAATATTACCCAACTTTATCAAACTCTTGTGCTTCGGAATCAACAGTGCCCAAAAATGTTTTTCTTGATTTCAATACACGAGGCCTAGTACTGACCAGGGATAGTGACCAAGACTCCAGATAATGTCAGATTTTTGAAAAAAGTTCATTTAAAAACTAGGATAACCGCGCATTTTTTCAAGGACACTTTACGTGGTATTTTCAAAACATCATGATTCCTTTGTTAAGTAAGAAATTAAATATCTTGCCTTTTTTGAATAAAGGAAGCATGAATTAAAATCATACTTCTGTTTTATGTTATTTGGGTAAATGCGAAATTTGACCTTCAAAAAGACGATCATGACAGCTTTGGACCGTCCAGGCGAATCACCACCCAAATTTTTTGTAAAAAAGCACTATGAGCCAAACAAATTCGATTTTTGTTGATGGAATGGGCTAATTTTGTCTCAGAAAAAAATGAAGGAATTCTGTTTTCTGCGGAAATCTGAGTGGTCGGTTCTTATACACGGACCGCCTCTTAACAGTTGACATGTGGACATTTCCAACAACAATTTAATGTCTTTCCTTTTTTGATTTGAAGTGATGCTGAAAAGGTCTGATTTTAGTGAATCTAAAATCTGATAATATTTATTGTCTTTTAGCTCTCTAATGTCAGCTCTGTCAAATCACCTACAACCTTCAGAATTGTTTTTATTTGTACTTGCCCTCATTATTTGTCTGAATATATGATATCTGATAGAAGTGCAACTTGAGGAACATTGCACACGTGTCAGCTTTTTTCCTTAATAGAAATGGACCATCATGGGATCAAATATGTTTCTGGGAAACTGCCCACATACCCCTTTCCTAAGCCAACATTAATGCTTACTTCTCACTTAGGGCAAAATGTTGGCTTAAGGGAGGGTATGTGGGCAGGTTCCCAGAAACATATAATAAACATTTAATGATTGGTTCCGAGGAAAAGCATTAATCTTGTTTCCCGAGGTGGAGCTGATGGAAACGTTGAGATGCGAGGGAAACAAACTCAACTGTTTCCCGAGGGACCAGTCTTTAAGTGATTTGTTATATAGCCCATGAAGAAAAAAAAACTTTTTTGAGTACAAATGTATGAAAATAAATCTCCCAAACAGTCAACATTCACAGGTAACATTGCACTGTTGCCCTCTGATGTCATGGATTTTGCATTGTTGCCTGCTCAGAGATTTTGGCAGGAAACAGCTTCATTGTTAGATGTCATTAGACATCAAAGTAACCTATGAGAGGATGCACTGTTGAGAAAAAATTTCCAGCTACATAACAAAAACAATTATGCAGATCGAGAAGGATGTAACGTCTGAGTAACTCACATCAATTATTATTATGTTCTATTCAATCTAAGCACCTTCCAAATTTGGTTGACACCAGCTGGATATTATAATTAACAATTATTTACCGAAGTGGAGGTGGCTAGTGGTGGAAATATTTACCGAGGCCGCAAAGGGAAATATCCACCACTAGCCACCTCCACTGTGGTGAATAATTGTTAATTATAATATCCAGCTGGTGTCAACCAAATAGGTAACCTGAGGTGAATAATCCTTTTAGTATATACTGAAACAGTGAGATAATTGGGCACAAAGATGATGATTTTTAACTCATTTACTGTTGCCAACTATTACAGTTTTGGCATGCAATGACCGAATGGCTGCAGTCATCGCTTTTTCTTGCCGACAAATAAACTTTTAAAGGCATTTGTTTAGCTCTTGCAAGCAAATTTCTTCAAAAGGAGTTGTGAATTCTTTTTGTATTGAAAATCATTCTGTAAAAAATATTATTAAATTTACTTTTAAGCTTATTTATAAACAAGTCAACTAAATAAAGTAATGCAAGACTTGAGCTTAATTTGCATTCGTAGACAAAAAACTCATTCAGCAAATTCAAATTCAAATTTAGTTTTAAGCTTATTTATAAACAAGTCAACTAAATAAAGTTATGCAAGACTTGAACTTAATTTGCATTCGTAGACAAAAAACTCATTCAGCAAATTTAAATTCAATCAATTCAGACAAAAAACAAATTCAAGTCAAAAAGACAAAGCTTTACTTGTTAAAACTTCCAAACCAAACTTCGTCACCTTCTTCGTGTATTTCGGGAACAGCTTGCTTGATTAGTTGTGAAATTTCTTTGTTTGTTACAGCAGCGAACCAGTAAGGCATTTTGTTCGCAACTTGCGCAAGTTTGGTGCTGCTTGCTCGGAGGAACTGGAGGTGAATCAGTGAATAGTGCAGGTTATTCTCTGATTGAGTAGCCAATCAGAGCGCACAAAAATCACTATCCACTGTTTTAGTACATACTAATAAGGATTAGCTGGAAGAAAAAATGTCAAGCAGAAACAGAGTAATTATTTTGAATGAACAGTGATTTTATTTCTTTCTTAGGTGTTGGTGGTGCTGCAAAAACACACAAGAGCAGTTTACATGCAATTGGCTCCATTCTGCGACAGGAAGGCTTTCTAGGTGTCTATAATGGGTTAGTATATTAGGGGTGTGTTCAATTGATCATATTTTGGAATAATAATGCGGAAAGTTTTGTTGCAAATCTCTAATGTAGAGTTCTTTTTGGGCTACATGGTCTATACTCTGATTGACCTTGACTCTTGATCAATCATTGCATTTGCCCCCATGCAGATGTTCTTAGGGCTTTGTAACCGCTGCCCCGTTAGCTCAATGGGATAAGCGCCAGTCTGCTGAGTGGGAGGTCACGGGTTCAAACCCCAGCTGGACCAACACTCAGAGTCTTTAAATAACTGAGGAGAAAGTGCTGCCTTTGTAACAACATCTGCAAATGGTTGGACTTTCTAATCTTCTCGGATAAGGACGATAAACTGTAGGCCCTGTCTCACAAGCCCTTGCACAAGTAATAAATCTGTGGGACATTAAAGAACCCACACACTCTTCGTAAAGAGTAGGGCACGTAGTGCCTGGTGTAGTGGTCTATCTCACTTTCACTCTCATGTATGGGGGCATCATTACTCATTCCTTCATTACTTGTGAACTACACCTAAGCAGTCTGGCAAAGTCCCCCAACCAGTGTTGTAAATTATCCCTGAAAAGCCCTGAGGGGAGTGGATAATAAGATATTTACAATTTGTCATGTGTTCCTTCCTCACATGTAGGATTACTTGAAGTTATTGTAAAACACTGATTGGCAGAGACACACTTGATCTTGGTATTTTTTAACATCTCCCTATTAAACTTCTGTTGCTTTTAGATTATCTGCTGGTCTTTTACGACAAGCAACCTATACCACAACAAGACTTGGTGTCTTCACTTCACTAATGGAACACTTTAAAAGGTAAATATTGTTAACATCCATAATACACCAGTGTTTAGTTCAAGAAAAGATGGGGCAAGCTAAGGCAACTCACCTGCATATATGGATCATACCAAAATGGCTTCACCTTCTCTAAAGGCAGAGACTAGTCACAAAAAAAGAAAACTGACAGTAACAAAAATTCAATCAAAAATTTTCATTCCAAGAATGTTTTTTTTTTGTTCCCATGTTTTTGAAGTGTCAGGAGATTTTTTGGTGTTTCCCCTAATTCTTGAAAGTGATTTCCTTTATAGTTCGTGAAGGGGTTACTTTCCTCCAGCTGGCCTTCACATCACTGAAGTGTAGGTGCTGGTAGTTAGTTGGCACAATTTTAAATACTTAAATTTTGTCGTAGCAGCATAAAATGCCCGCACACAGGAACTACAGTTTATAAAACTGTACGTATGGATGTAATATCAAAACCTTGACCAAAAAAAATCTTTGAACATCTTTTCTAAGCTTATGTATTCTCTAATTATTTATTCTTATAAAGTATATCACGCAGCAACTTACATCAGAGTCTTTTGACTGAATGCTCTACTTGCAATCCCAAGAGACACGTTGTTTTTGAAAATATACAAATGTACATTTGTAGAGTTGAGTAATATAGTTGATATATTAACAAGTCATCACTGTGGCGTATGATGAAGGTCTTCTTGTAGCAGTCTGTTTCGTAGACAGGAATATTAAAAACTTTCCTCATCCTCAGCTGCGTATTATGAGCCGACTTTGGCAGCAGCAAACTGTTTAGCCAGTTTTTGTCCTGCAAAATATTGCTACAAAGGTTTAAATATGGTAGTAACTGGTATTGGACAGATAGTGTAGGGGGTGCTAGCCCTTTCTAATGCTTCATTCTACTTACTAAACCATGCCTTTTCTTGCAACTTATTATTTTTTTGCCTATCTTTCCATTTTTACTTTACATGCAAATAAAATGTACTTTTGCATCCGGTAGCCCCTGGTTGTATTCCATTTTACATCTTCATTCCTTCAAAATTTATGAAGTCCTGAAATTCTAGTAGAGTGCCTCTTTAAGTCTTAATTTAATCTCACCAACACAAAGCCAAGTCAGCCTAAATGCATAAGATATAGAAGAATCGGCCCAAGGCTTTGCCAATCGGTGGACCAGGATAAAATACGAGGTATGCTCCATCGGTACAGGAGGAGGGATGGGTGAGAACTGCTATCGAGGGTGCTGAAACCTAAACTTTACTACAACTGGCTGAAAAATCAAGCAGGCTGCTCTTAAAACTGACAGACTAGGTCTGTAGGTATGCCGTGTATTCTCCCGGGCCATGCTGAGAATGTGAGGAAGTGCATTGATACTAATTTAGGCTTTGTGCGTGTTTTCTGTGGCAGGAATAGTCTTTTAGTAACATATAGTTGACTTTATTTCTGTTTGACTTGTACAGTGTTGCATTTGTCCTTTTTTTTTCTCATATTTAGTCCTGATGGAACTCCACCTTCTTTTCTTATGAAATGTGCTCTAGGTAAGTGCATGTATTCTCATATTAAATATTTTGTTATATTGATTTATTTAAGGTATTTGTTTCAGGGCTGGTTTTTCTGATTATTTGTTGAAAACTTTTTGCTTGTAATTCCATTAATCTAGGATTATTAGTTTCAGTCAAGCCAGGCCAAGTGTACCCCCATTGGTTCTATAATGAACTTATTAGTTTAAAAAGTAGAATCCCGATTAGTCATTGTCTCGACTTGGGGATGAAATTCACACTTATATTCTTGCATGCATTTAGACTGAGTAGTAATTTTAGACTTCATTCTCCAGTCTGTATTCAAATAGATAAAATTCTTATGAAGGCTTTAATATTGAGTTCAAGAAGAAAGCTGAGCTGACAGAGATTTTAACTACCTGCCCATGTAAATTCACTGCTCAGCAGATATGCAAAAGTGATGAAATGAATCTGATATTGGCTTTTACCTATCAGATATCAGATTCAATTTTCCAATAGTATGATGAATTTATAGGTACATGTAGTCTTGACCACACTTGACTGTAATCAGCCAAGGGTGTCATGAACACACAGAATGATCCTTTAATCTAATTAACTTCCCTCTTAGGGAGGGGGTGGGGGAGGCTGGTCATCTACTAATATATTGGACATACAGTCAAAATACCAACACTGAGGGGTCCATAGGAAGTGTTTGTATTAAATGTAAAGGGCCTCCTTTCCCCAGGGACAAAGCAAACTGTCCATAACAATGAGGTGTTCATATTAAGTGGGTGTCCATAAAGCAAAGTTTGACTGTAATTTGTTTTAAAAGCCAAATATTTGTTTTCTTCAGGGATGACTGCAGGAGCTGTAGGTTCATTTATAGGCACCCCAGCAGAAATTTCACTCATAAGAATGACATCAGATGGAAGGTAAAGACACTTCTCCACTCCAGCAGTTGTACTGCTGTTTTAGTTGTAAACAGAGCTCTCAAAACTCACACATTGAATTAAAACTCATTAGACTTAGGTCAAACTTGTTCTCTAACACAGAAGCCAACAGAGTTTATATGCAATCAGTGATCTTCACAACACTGAAATGATTAATTTTGTTAGTAGCCCTTAAGAGCTAAAAGAAAAGTCAGGGACCAGCAGTATTTTAAAAGATCAGTGCAGGAATGTCACTAAGATTTCAAGTTACCGGGTAAATACGACAAGTAGGCAGGGAATCAGACAGCTAGGAATGTCTTTTGGTCATATTTTTCTTATATTTTCCTATGAAAGTAGCTGGGGGCCACATTTATAGTAGCCAGGGAAAAAGCACGGCCCCCTGGCCTCTTAATGACAGCCCTGGATCAGTGGCTTAGCTGACGTGGCAAGGAAAGCCACCCATCATAGTCTAAATATTGCTGAGTGGTCAGAATAGTCAAAAAAGGGTTCAGTTTTTTAAATTTCTTGGGAGAGAGTGCCTCATAACCTTTCAGGTGAAACAGTTTACACATGACTTGTAGCCGTCTCAGAATCTCTCTCTTTATACATATACCTGTTTCAACATGAGGACTGTGTGAGGACTGTGCGAGGACTGTATGAGAAGTGACCTAAAGCGGTTGTAAAGATCACTTCGTCTCACCTCAAATACCTGAAATATACCCTAGGTAGCACAGGTTTTTTTCCTGCATGCAGCAGGATGAAAGCTCACTGGCACCTCGCTCTATCAGTGTAGTAACCAAACACATCCCTTCATTTTAAACTGTTTAATTTTGCTATTTTTTCAAACCACACAAATCTCATCACTGGAATAAGAAAGCGCAGAGCAACACTGTACTGAAACATTGTGTTTGTAGGGAACTGAAATTTCTAAAGGAATGATATATTTCCACAGGCTCCCTGTTGAACAACAGCGCAAATATACAAGTGTGTTTAATGCATTGTATAGAATTACAAAAGAAGAAGGAATACTCACTCTCTGGAGGGTAAGGTTATGTAGGATCACAGAATTCACAAAAAACCAGTGAAAGCTGCAGATAAAATTATGAATGTAAAAAGATGCATCGAGAACTGTCCAAGAGTAAAGAAACTTACAAGTTTAACAAAGTTGCATGTTTTCAGTCATATGGTGGTTCTTTCCAGAGCTAGTGAAAAACGGTTGTACATTACTGAAAATAGTATTCTATTCACATACATTCATATTCATGCTCAGTTCTAATAAGGTATGGAAAAAAGATTGATCAGCGGACTAAGCCAAGCTGGGACAGCTTGGCTTAGGAAGAGTTCAAGATACGACTCACGCGATTTTTGGGCGGGACTGGGTGGGCCGTCCACCTCTTCGCGGCTCCGCTGAAAAACTGAGCAAGAATGGTTTATTTTCGCGTCAAACCAGAATCTATTATCGGTAATTACGTAATCGCGCGTGAGACCGCTAGACTAGCCATGAAAGAACCCATTATTGAATTATTTTAACCTCGCATATCATTATGAGTGTTGTGAATAGTATTCTATTCACATACATTCATATTCATGCTCAGTTCTAATAAGGTATGGAAAAAAGATTGATCAGCGCCCAACAGCCCTCACTGTTCCTTAAATAGTCTTAGATAATTGCACTCCGACTCTCAAATCCTCTTACAACTTCCCAATCCTCAATCCTCCAACCTCTCTCATAACTTTAATCCCCAAGTACAGTAAGACACAGCTATACGTTTACAATTATAATCAAACTAAACTGGTATGAGTTTCCATAACAACATCTCTTCATTAAAGAAACGATAGTACAAAGGTTATAATCCATTCCAAAAACACCCTAGCCAAACAAAGTATCCTCATTCTGCTGGGCGTTTCCTCTGCTCAGCAGCTGGAAAAGCACACACAAAACGTTTCAGCTGATTCACATGCTGCCATGGAGCCACCACATTCTCAGCAGAAGGCGTAGCAAGTCGTCCCGACGGGCCATCATGTTTCAGAACCTTGGCCAGCTGAAGGTAATATAAGGCGGTATGCCTCCTAGCCCAACCCACGTGTTCCATAATCTCAGACAGATCCGCTCCTGTGAGGGCCAACGTTATCGCACAACCCGAACGAAAGCCATGCAATGTCTCACCATCATCAGCTTTCATCTGCTTGAGATACACTTTAAGACGCGCATCTGCTGCTGAAGAACTAAATGGAGAATCTTGGACACCATTATTAGAAGTTGTCGGACGAAACAAATATCCCTTTGTTAAATCAACGCCTAACTCCCTTGCCACTTCGACATATTGCTCAACGCCCTTCACAGGACAGATGACCGACTGGGGATTTCTGCGAACACCAAAGACATTACTGTCACCATCCCGCAAAGTCTTACCCCAGATATGATTAAATAAGAACCCATCATCATTTGGAAAACGAAGGATCTCCGGAACTTTTACCTGACCAAGATCTCCTGGGCGGTCCCCACTAAAGAACGCCAACTTAAAATAAGCTTGGTCACGTGCGATAATGAAACGGTCAAGTTTCGACTTTGATCTCGCTAGCTCGCCTTCAAGATACCTCGATAACTGAGTCAATTTGTCCACAAAGAATGGCGTGGCTTGTTTTGGAGTAACACGGGCCTGTAACTGCTCCGCTGTGACAAGACGAAGGTAATCTTTAACCAATTTATCAGAGGCTGGGTTACCAAGACCTAGCCGCTTGTCCCACTCCCCATCCCGACCAATGGAATGGAAAATCGATCTTAACTTTCCTATGTAAGAGTCCACAGTCTTGTACGACAATCTCAAGGGGCAGCCACATGACTGTTTACCACGCTGACCCAAAAATTCACACGTATTGAGGTGTACCTGTGTTTTGCCACGCTTGTCTTTAAAGATCAGGAAGCGACACAAGTCCCTAGGCGTCACTGTCGCGAGAGTAACAAAACCCGGCAGAGCACCAAGAAAAGCCTCAAGTTCCCTCTGAAGAGAATCCTTCTGCTTTTTATAACTGGTTGCCTGATCGTAGTGAAGTAACTGCTGCAACCGCACTTCAATTCCATCAAGGTCAACGATAACATCAGAGTGTTCCTTGCCAAGCGTTGTCATAACCTTTCGCTTGTAGCCACAACGTTGACAAAAACGGAAGTCAAAATCATTAGCGTGTCCACAGGTTGGGCATTAAACCGACTGGACAAACAGCTTTGCCATGACTGGAAGCTCCTACAAACCAGAAAAGAAGAACCCTATCATACACCACAAACCAGTAGCACAACAGATCAAAATGTATGCCAAGACACACCTAAAAACACACTGCAAAAACCCAGAGATCTCCAGGAATGCCCTTGTGAGGCAGCCACCCCTTTTTGGACGGGACCAAGAGAGCGTTGCCATCGCCACGAACAGCCAGACATCTACTCTTTACAGCTTTATTCATAAGGAGAGGCCACCAGTACTTCTTGGGAAACACGTCCAGCACCACTACTGTGCACGACTGTTTAAAACTCTGCAGAAATTTTAAGACAGGTCCCGTTAAGGCCATGGGAGGAAAAACATACGGTCTGGCCATAAGCGCTCCGAGGGAAGCAAGGTCCTGTGTGAAGAGATTTACACCAGACGATCCGGGAGAGGGAATCGGCGTAAAATGAGGGAGAGAGTACCCGTGCGCATCCGTCATACTATTCGAATCCAAGGCCATAAGGTCGCAAGTATGGCCTTCCCTACCACCAAACTCCTTCTGAACAATCTGCCACAAGCCATCCGACAATTTACTATCTGAGTGGGACAGGCGCCTTGATGGAGCATCAGCAGGATTCTGACCAGTCGGAATGTAAGACATGTGCAGAGATAAGCTAAGCTTCGACGTTGTGAAGAAAAGCCGTTTCAATGCCATATTAAGCTCCAAGCTTCTACCACCCTGGTTGTTCCAAGCCTCGACAACGGCCTTATTGTCAACAAAAGCATCAACTCTAGCATTGAACAGTTTGTCTTTAAAAGCCATTAACGCCATGTCGACCGCAATAGCTTCCTTCGCGGCGATCCCCCATTTGCACTGCTCTTCCGTCCAATAATCTGATATTTCCTCACGATGAGGGGCTAACAAAATAGCACCCCAGCCTGATGCGGAAGCATCAGTTGCAACGGACACACGAATATGACGCTCATCCCGCCATGTTACCGGATCATCCCAACCCTCCAAAAACAGCCAATGGGAGATATCCTCACGCAGATCCCCCCTGATGGGTATTAGCCTGTGGGGAGTACGTTGGCCACCGGCAATAGCTGCATTCATCTGCTTCGTAAACAACTGGGCTGCAGATACTGCTAGACTAAAAGAGACACATTTCCCAACCAGGCGTTGCAAGGTTTTCACCGTAACCTTAGAGGCATGGAGTATTTCACGGACAAGTTGCAAGAATTTCTCCTTCTTTTCCGGCTTTAAGCAGAACACCTCCCTAGAAGAATCCGCTAAAAAACCAAGGTAGGGAACCACTTTACTTGGGAACAATATTGACTTTTGCAAACCAAGGAAATAGCCCAAGCTGACAAGATGGTAAGCAACAAGAAATATAGCCGACCTAGCCGCCGCAAGATGACGATCATCAACAGTGTTAATAGTAGCGTATTCCCCCTTATCGAGTGCCACCTGCAGTTCGCCATTGTGTCGATCATCGATGTAGAGCAAACAAGGGATTCCTATAGCTCTAAGGAAATTACTAGCCAACAGGCCAGTAGTATGATATACAAACGGGGAGATCTTCCACCCAAAAGGAAGGGTATTATACGTGAAATACCACCCTCCCCATTGGATCCCAAAATACGTGCGGCTGTCTTCAGAAAGAAGAATATGGTCATAGCCAGACTTATCGTCTAGGACCGTTTGGTAGGTATCCTTGCCCACGTAACGCGGTAAATCTATCAGCCTGTCTAAAGAGAAGGCATATCACGCATCCATAAATTAAGATAGCGCGCATCGTGACATAACCTTGGCTTTGTTGGCTCAACTGTAAGGGGAAGAGCAATAAATGGAGGGTCAACCACACCCACTCTCCCCAACAGCGAAATAGCTCCAGATCTCAAGCGCGCAACTAACGTTTCCTCCACAAATGACACAAAAGGCTTGCAAGAGACATTGTTCTTAAACACCTTCATCGGAGGCTCGTCTGAATCGAGCAATTCTCCTTTAAAACTTCCTTTAAAATGCTTGAAAAACGGCTTAATCGAGACCTTGTCCCTTATCCACCCAAGAATCTGTGCCTGTTGGGGTGACGAGCTATCTCGCGCAATGTACTGCCAATACTCGAAATGGTTATGCAATTCTCCAGCTCGAAAACAATGTGGGTCACGGAACAATAACTCCGAAATATCACCAATTAACTCTCCCCTCTGTATTCTCTGTAATCTAACACGGTCACAGGCTGTCACTTCTCCACTGACCTCGACGGGGTTACCGAAACAATCGACCCAGGACATCGGAAGCTCAATTTCTTTGCCTTGTTACTCCTGAAGTCGAAGATCAAAGGAGTCAGATTTTTCCCAACACCACATGTTTCCCTAGGAAAAAGGGGGGTAGTGATGACACCTTTAAACACTGAATCGCCGAAAAATCTAAGACCATATTAAAATCATCCCCGTCAAAGTCAGCAGAGAAATAACAGCTAAGACCAGCGAGGCTGGAGGGCCCTTGTCTCAAGGATACCCCTTTTTCAAAGTCGTTATAACTATGCTGACAAAATAGACAGAGTAAAATATGCACTAGATTGATTCAATACACACAAAAGTTTGTTTATTATCGCAAAGAATTAAGCAATATTACAACACACAGCCTTGTCCAGGCGGCCTTCAACCTATAACACCGGTGCGGACTAACGAGATCTAAACACAAGCTACTTGTCTGATTTGGGATCCGTTTTCCTCTGCTTGGACTTCAAATCAGGACAATCAGCTTTGATATGACCTCGCCCATGACAAAAATAACATCGCAAAGAAAATAGACGAGACGGACGTGCCACACCAGCACCCCTGTTGTCGTTCGCTTGGGGCTTCTTGCGATTTGACTTCTTTTCTACTTTAGAAACGATATCCAGGACCCTCTCGTGGTCCTTGTCTCCTAATAGGCGCATAACAAGGTCCTTGAAGTGGTCCTTCGACAACTCCACCTTTTCCCTCGCCGACTGATGAACGAGCCGATAGTAGTTCTTCCTGTCATGACTACGGTCAGCGGCCTTGTTATGCAGAGTCTCCAACATCTCAAGCACCTCATACTTGTTAAACTCTGTCAACGGGCGGGAAGCATAAGCCAAGATCTGTTCCACGAGCTTCTCAGGCGACGCGTTGGTTACTGCCTCCACTGACTGCTTTAACTGTCTCACCTCCTCACGCAATCTCTGCAAAGGAACAAAGAGACTCTTAATCACCGCCCACCTCAATGTGCGAAGCACTCAGTGTTATGCATAAAAAACCTCATTACAGGCCTCGTGAAAAAACAAAAACATCACGTAACTTCTCGCGTTACCATGTATAACCATCCTTCGGCAGGCACAGCCAAAGGAGAAAATACAAGTAAGACGACCTAGCAACGTTCAACAATTAACGATGACCCATTATCATAACTCATAACAAACATCCAAAGGCCACATCAGCCGAAGGAAAAGACAAAACACAAATGACACCTCGCTGTCACCATTCGTAACCATCCCACGACCGCAAAAAGGCTGAAGGAAATACAAATAAGCGAATTCACGGCGTCTCTCTAGCCAAAAGCTAGATGTCACCGCCGAACAAAACGGCCACGTCGCTTGTACAATAAGCGAGTCCACAGCGTTCCTCTAGCTAAAAGCTAAACGCCCAACGCTGGTCCGTCAACCAACCACCGCCGAACAAATCGGCCACCTCGCCTGTACGGTTTGTAACCATCCAACGACCACAAAGGCCGAAGAAAATACAAACAAGCGAGTCCACGGCGTTCCTCTAGCCAAGAGCCAGGCGCCGACCGCTAATCCGTCAGCTAGCCACCGCCGAACAAATCGGCCACCTCGCTCGTACGGTTTTGTAACCATCCAACGACCACAAAGGCCGAAAGAAATACAAAATAAGCGAATCCACGGCGTTCCTCCAGCCACAAGCCAGACGCCGAACGCTAGTTCGTTAACTAGCCACGCGGAATAGCCCGACAATCTTCCGAAAAGATTTCGATAACAGGCCGCGATCGGGCCAAAAGCTCTCCGTTATTCTCTCCACCATGCTGTGTGAAGAACCTGAAAGATACGACAGACAAGAGAAATATGCCACGAAAGAATTCATAACAACTAAAAGAGAACTACCTCCAGTTCCTGAGGCTGAGCGACATTAACATTCTGGTTGCCATCCGGTGGATTCACAACCGGCGGATTCACCACTAGCGGGTTCACGACCGGTGGATTCACGACTGGCTCTACAGGATCGACAAGTAACTGAACGTTCGGCTCCGGAGGTTGACCCTCAGCCATCAGGAAATCGTCAAGAAAATCGCGTGGGTCGTATCTTCCAAAAGAAAAGAGACCAGCTCTTCGCGGCTCCGCTGAAAAACTGAGCAAGAATGGTTTATTTTCGCGCCAAACCAGAATTTATTATCGGTAATTACGTAATCGCACGTGAGACCGCTAGACTAGCCATGAAAGAACCCATTATTGAATTATTTTAACCTCGCATATCATTATGAGTGTTGTGAATAGAGACTGTTTTTACATTTTCCCTCCTGCACACTGCAGCGTTGTCTCTTTCTTTCCAATTTTTAACATTATCAGTGAAGTGAATTAAAAGTAGAGGCTTTAAATGTGTTCAAGTATGTGCTTCTTTGAAAAGTTGTCGCGGTATTTTAAAGTACAGTAATTACATACTGGCGTATACAGGCACTGCAAGTGGATGTTCCTTCCAAAAGGTCTTTTAACCCTTTGAGCCCTAAGAGTGATCAACATCAAATTTCTTCTTGTAACATCAATGCTTTGTAAAACAGAGTGGTCATTAGAGTTACGGACATGATCTCACAAGATGAATTTGCTTGATATTTTATCAACTTCTCCCCACTACTTCTGTAGGAAATGAATAGCAGCAACAAATGAGAATTCAAATCTTGATCTTAGGGTTTAAAGGGTGAAACAGGCTATATAACGCCATTTGCTATCTTTTTTAAAAACAAACGTGTCTTTGCATCAATTGAATCCCCCCTTCCCAAAACAAAATACTACACTTTGGTTATTAAAGACTATATTTAGGCTATGAAACTGTTTCCTGTCCTCCGTTGCTACGGATGCCAAGGATGGATATGGATTGAAACTTGAATAAATTGGGCCAACATTTTTCAAGTTTAAATGCTATGCCCGCAAAGATCATCTCAAAATCTTATGGTTCGTGCAACCTGATGAAATTTGTTTGACATCTTTTTCATGACTCAACAGAAGCATTTTGTGCTTGCTGGGTAAAAGCACTGATTAATGACTTCAGTACAGAGTTTATCTGAAACATCAATATCCTACTGACATAGCCTCTTTAACCCTTTCACTGCCAGAGTAAATAATGGAGTTTTTGTGAGGTAGCTCTAACTTTTGAGTCTTTGGACGAAATCCTATGATGTGACCATTCAAATGAAACCTCTCTACTTGTACTTTCACATGGTGCTACTTGTTTTTCAAAATTTTACAAAATGAAATTTGGGATTTTTTGTCAAATTTTTCCTTTTCCCACATTTGGCAGTGAAAGGGTTAATGGTTTGTTTTTCTCTATTACTTAGGGTTGTGGTCCAACTGTTACTCGAGCCATTGTTGTTAACGCTGCACAATTAGCAACTTACTCTCAAGCCAAACAAGGCCTTCTTTCCACAGGTTAGTAAGATTAAAGGTTTTTATTGCCCCATCTGAGTTAATACGAAATATTTGTAATGTTACGTCATGTCGTGGATAAGAGGACAAGAAGACGCGCTCTTTTTACATATTAACATGTGAACAGTAAGCTCGGACTTCGGTATCAAAAGCGCCACCGGCAGCTGCATCAGTTCATTTATGAGCTAACTGTAACCCTCTGCCGCCCCCCTTAGCCCTTCCACCAGGGAACTTCCCCCACCCTTTTCGAACAGTAGTCTGAGTTATTTCACGTCCCCTATGATTTTGACTGGTGAAAGAAGGATGAGACAAGGATAATGACTTAACGTCACCGCCTAATGACGCCATCATTTTAACTGAGACAAGTTCTCAAATAACAACTATCATGATCTCACCAGTTTTTCAAAGACCCTGGCTGTTAGTCTGGCCGGAGTTTCAACCCTCGACCTTCCACTCGGCAGACCAGTGCCCTCCCAACTGAGCTAACCGGGCAGCGGTTACGGATTCCGGGAAGTTTTTTCTTGTGGAATCCAGAATCCAGGGGTTTGGAATCCGTTATTCAACTCAAGGAATCAGATTTCCCACTGGTGTAAAGGAACCCGGAATTAAGTTTTTGGAATCTGGAATCCACGGTATGGAATCCAGACAGGGGCACCCAACGTCAATTTTCGGAAAATATCTGTTCGGAAGACGATTTGAGGTCTAGAATTTTC
>NC_133201.1:20223797-20318797 GCF_958299795.1 Porites lutea
ACGCAATATGATCACGCGCGTTTGGACCTTCTAGCACTCATAATCTGATCACGCTTGTTTTGACCATCTGTCAGGTGAAACTTACGCAAAGCACAGCGCTGGAGCAAAAGCGTGTTGACCTTCGATCTTTGTCGGCCGCACTCCGTAACCTTTGGTTATTACTAGTTATACAAAGAATAGTTTGTCTGTTCCTTCGAAAAGAAAGTCAAACAAACACACAAAATGACTCGTATTTACGGAAGTTTTCTTCTTCCCCGGAACCTCTACCACCTTTTCAAGTCGTAACAGTAAGATTGAAGTGGCATCAGTGGTACGAGTTGTAAAACAATGCCTACCATTATTTGTGCGATTGGTTCTAGTAGTGAATGTGATACGCTTGATTGAAATAAATTGAAGTTCATCACTTGTAGCCTCCCACGCAGACGTGACATTCTTTTGGTTCGTCACGCAATCCTCGCACGGGTGACGAAGCCCTAAGAACGCCTGCGTGGAAGGCTGATCAGTAGCCTGCGTGGTAGGCAGCATCTCATTAGTGTAGAGAGGGGGCCTTTCATGTGGTACGACTTACACGAGTGGTAGCCTGCCAGCAAACTCTCCATTTGGGGGAGTCGCGATAAGTCACGTGAGAGCAGCACGCGAAAGGAGAGGCGAGTGCGGAAGGGCCCTCGCGGCTTTGCCGCTCGTTCGCGCGTTCTTCGTGGCTTGCTTCGCTCGCCTTACACGGAGAGCTTGCTAGCAGGCTGCACGAGTTGTATAATTAACATCTCGCAAGTGCACAGAAGGGGCCTTAATTTCACTAAGATTGATCAAATTCAGCGTCTCTCGCGACTTGTACCACTGGCACAAGTTGCAGCACTCGAATCACGACTTACACGACTTGAACAAGCGGTTGGTATTGGACAGAGGGGAGGGGAGGGTGGGGTACTCCCTCATGACTTAATCACGGTTTGTGTCCCTTTTTGTTTCCAGGACGTGTTTCTAAGAGTGATTCGTCAGGAAGGGGTATTTGCATTATGGAAAGGCTTCACACCTTACTATTTTCGCATTGGGCCACACACCGTTCTCACATTTGTATTCCTTGAACAATTCCAAAGGCTGGCTAGACAACACTTTGGCGCTACTTCCACTCTTTAGTCACACACCAGTACTGGAATGATAAAAATGTTTTAGAATATGTTTGTTATAGTGGGTCAATGGATTGGTTTGGAAAAAATGATCGGGGCGAAGTCTTTACAAATCGGAAGCGTTTCTTGAAACCAGCGTAAGATTCTAAGGAAACTCCCCACCTAACCCTCCCCTAATCCAACTTTTTATCCTAAGTGAGAAGTTTGTGTTTACGTTGGGTTAGGGGAGGGGTAGGTGGGGTGTTTTCCCAGAATCTTATCTGCTCCTGTCACGAGCAAACTAGTCTAACACGCAGGCGGTTTTGTGTGGTCACTCAAAGGAGCGTTACGTGACCAGAAAAAAAAAATCGTCTGTGTGAGAGACAATCGCAACAATTGTCAGCTTTAAAACTTTGGGCTCACTGATTAATTGAGGCTGTAAATGTTGGACCTTGACATAAACCTTTCAAACTTCTGAAAGTGCTTTGAAACAAGCTAGCATGGCAGCGGAGAAAAAGTTAACAGTTGAAAATGTTCCTTTTCTCTTCGAACATGTGAGGAGTTGATAAACGTGATAACCTGAACTGTAACTTTTGCATTTTAATATAATACTGATTTAAAGTGAGGAAAGTCGACTTGATAAATTACTGGTTACTTGGATTAACATTGTAAGATTAAATATCTACCTCAGCGGTTTATATTTGACCTTAATTTACTAACACCCCGGGCTATTAATAAAGATGATTGTAAAGATAAGTGTAACTTAAAAAAATGTATTAAGGGTCAGTTCTATTAAATATGAAACTCCTGTATTTTATCAGAATGTAATCATGAAAAGCTTTCATCCGATCAAAGTGCTTGTTATTTTTTGTTAACTGGTTAATATATTTGTTGTGAGAGTGAAATCCTGTCTTTGTTGTAAAAATGGTACAAATAAACCTATGGAAGGTAAAAAAAATCGACTTGTTTAACTGCACAGAAAGATACAAAGTTAATTATTTATCGTTATTTATTTATGTATTAAAGTTATTTATCGTTAGACTTGAGAATATGTCAGGTGGAAGCCGTTCAATTTCGTTGTGTCGGAGAGGAACCTGCACAAATAAGTGGTTTTAATGTAATGGGCTTATAAGTGTGTGTGGGAAGGGGGGGTGCTTATACGTTTACGATACCCAAACCCAGTCTATACAACTGCAACATATGCGTCTAATACAGGGAAGCGGCCCGGGGGACCCGGGGCCCCCCTTATGTCTAGACAAAACTGAGGCGAGGGAGTCCGCCCTCCCCCCCCCCCCCCCCCCACCCCATCTCAAGGTCTGGATCCGGTACTGCAATAGTAGCACAATCTCCTCTGCTTCAAGTGAAATCTAGGAAGATCACTTTGTGCTACTTAATATGTAATAGTTTACGACAACTCCTTATCCCCCCCCCCCGCCCCATTTGGTACCTTAATGGAGACTGGTAGACAAGACAAGACAAGACAAGACAAGAGTCTTATAATCAATGGTAGTCACACAATACCCCCTTCAACGGGAAAGTGAGTTGTTGCATGCTATGCTATGCCTCATACTCTTTTTCTCATTGTGTTTCCAGGATGTATTCCTGAGAGTGATCCGTCAGGAGGGAATTTTCTCTCTTTGGAAAGGCTTCACACCTTACTACTTCCGCCTTGGACCGCACACTGTCCTCACGTTTATATTCCTTGAACAGCTGCAAAGGCTGGCGAGACAACACTATGGTGCCACATCCACTCTGTAGACCCTCACCAAGCTTAGCTTGGTGGATTAATTACCTATACTAACTATCTTTCCAATAAAGGGTCTTTTTCGTAAAAATCTGAACTAAATGGACGTGAGGGCCTGGGGGTTAATCTGGTGGGGTATCACCGCTGAAAGCCTGTTCATGACGTGAGCCTGTCAACTGGACCAGTTGCTCTTTCTTAGCCCGAGTATCACGCGGCAGTTTCTAGGAGGGGGGGGGAGAGGAAGAGAGAAACGAACTCCCCTCCCCTTGGTTCTCTAAAATTTCCTCCCCCCTAACCCCCTAAGGGAGGCCCAATACTCACGTTGATATCAGAGAGTTTAAGATTCACGTTTACGCCAAACGGCAAACGTCGGATTCAAGTTGAGAATTTCTCAGAACAAAAAATAAGCAGATGAAAACTGTCCAGAACAATTCTTATGTATAAAACTGGCGTCAAACTACTTATTTTTTTGTTGAAGTGATAAACAGTTAACGACAATTAAGTGAAAAACTTGGTCACGTGGTACAAATTCCCGTTTGCCGTTAGGCGTAAACGTGAATCTTAATCTCTCTAATAACTGTCGTTGTGTTTATCCCATTTTTGGAAAATTCCTGCTGACTTTTTTGATTTGACAAATCAAAATCTACATAATAAGAGAGCGGGGCCTAGCTAGCCTGCGTAGCAAGCGTCTCTAATCCAGTCATTGCGCGAATGCTGGAGCGAAAGTGAAGAACTCTCGCGGGAATGCTTGCTACGCAAACGAGCCAGTCCATTTGTGCTGTTGACTGATAGTTTTATCTGTTATCTGAAAAACTATTGAAACCTCGATCTTGAATGTAAACAACAGTAGCTTCGAGAAACGGCCCCATAGGAACTTGGTTTTTGCTCCCAGGATTTGCGGAATGAAATTTTTCTACACTGTGGTTATGAGACTTATAAATTCTGACAGATTTCTTTCATGGGCGAATTTACGATTTGGCAGAGGCGACCATGTCTGCCCCGTTCTTTTTGAGAAATTTTGTATTTTTTTTAAAGAATTCCCAGTAAAATAAATAGTATCTATATCGCTGGCAAGTCCCCTCCGGCCACCCCTTTCTGAATTTTTCGGATCCGCCCCTGCACTTTTGTCAGTTTGATAGCGTTTTTGGACTTAACCTTAACAACGTTGATTGCTAGCGTTCTTATCTTTTTGACTGATCAACAGAAACGTCCAGTAATATATTCGTTCACGATGTTTGAGCCAGAAAACAAAAACTGTTTTGAAGTGGAAACTATTTTCCTTTAATAATGGTAATTCAAAAAATATTAATTATTATATTCTCACCACAGCTTATCAAGGTGGGAAAGCTCCTTGTATTAAAAATTAAAAACAAAATAGGAAAACACATCCTTGATTGTAAAATAGCCTCCAACTCAATTAAAGCCCCGTCCACACGTACCCGTTTTTGTTTGAAAATTGAAATTTTTTCATCCCATTTAAGACCCTCGACCACACGTTGCGTTTTTGAATAGCGTTTGCCCGTCCACACGAAAACGCAACAGTGACTGAGAAGAGTCTGAGAACGGTATCGTCTTTAATGGGAGCATGCGCGCTTACTGGTCTCCAACACCATGACGTAATTATTCTCGTCCCAAGTCACGTGGTGTGGAAACGAAGGATACACTCGTTCGTTAGAAATTAAGCCGAGTGGCTCTGGAGACGAGAATGTTGTGAGAAAGAGAATGAAGATCAAATCTTGGTCAGTTTTCTTTTCTCTTCACAGCAGCTCTTTTAAAAGTCCTTCTACAATAGCTACAACTCAAACACCAACTGCGCCAAGTATTGGCAACCTACGTAACTAAAATGTAAGTACGTTCGGGCTTGCAGACAATGAGGGCTACGAACGCACTTCCTAATGACTTAAGCAAACTTCCTGTTGATCACCAAAGTGGGTGAAAACAAACTTATAAGGTCAATCAAGTCAAGAACAAGAAAACCAAAAAAACGTGACAAACAAACGTACGAGGCTCTTCATTAAACCAAAACAGGAACTCTGTGTCGCAGGTAACAATCAAGGTCAGCTATAAAAAAACAAATACGGATTAACCTCAGTGCTGTCAACTCTCCCGGATAATCCAGGAGACTCCAGATTTTTGACCGTATCCCCTGGTCTCCAGATTAGAGTATGAAATCTCCCGGACAATTGCCGAAGTTTGCCATTTCTTCAGTAGACTCGAGTTTCCGACAATAAAGTGTCAACTATTTTGCGTTGTTTGGGCTATTTAAATGTCGATCAATCGTTTCCTGATAAACTCTGGTATGCCATAATGTAATATAATAATGCGATTGGTCTCTTGGTGGGAAGTAAACCAATCAGGCCAAATGTTACAATGCCAACAACATCTTTCTCGTGCGTTTTATGTTATCGCAAATTCGTGACGATGGGAGTGCACAAATGACGTGATGTGCCGTATATTATGACGTCATCTATCATCCTTCAATATTTGAAGACGCTGGCGGTTGACAGCCCTGTAATCTTGTTCTACAAACCCAGGCAAAACGGCAAAACCTTAAGCACGAGGGAAAGCTCGGGCACAAACAAACCATCAGCGACAATCCTCGGGATGATTACTTTTTAATCAATCAACAAACTACCTCACAACACCTGATGATTAGACGCAAATTGATCAGTTTAGACAGAGAAAGGAGTTTGAACTCTTTCATTTTGCTCTCGAAAATCTAACCGTCATTTCTAAAACTAACCTAGAGACAAACCGTTTGACGCCAGTGAGGGTTTTGTCGGGAAAAACCGTCAAAAGCCTCAAACTGGGAAAAAGCGATACTGACAAAAGTTAAAGTAATCTAGAACATATACAAATCAACAAATCAAACGTACATTTGCCCTATTATTTTTTAAAAAGAAATTTAAAAAAAAAATGTAAAGTAAAGTAGTAGGAGGTTTACTAATAAGTAAGCATGTGAATAAAGTTACTTATGTAGTAAATGAACCTGATAGACTAACTAAAATAAACCAAATTAAATTTTAAAAATATAAATTTTTACTTAATAAAGTGGGGAACCTCCACCCCACCCTTTCCCCCTCCCCTCCCCTTCCCCTCCCCCTCCCCCTCCCCCTTCCCTTCCCTTCCCTGTCCCCGGAGAAATTTTTTAGGCAGAAGCAAAATTAAAACGAACACTTAAAACTGAAAGAAGGATTTAAAAAGAACGTATTGACGCTCGACAAGACCGGCAGTGAAAGTGAACTTATCGTTGATAGCGATACCGTCATCTACTCATAGCAAATGGCATTTTTTCATGGATAGCGTCATAAACAGTAAAGACTTTTCATGGTGAACAAGACACCATTTATACTGATAGAGTGTTATTTTGTATCAATAACGTAACTTTGCCACAATGTTTTTATTGTTACCAGGTGATAAAGAAGGTTGTTCTTTTCGCTGATAACTGTTAGCTACCTCTCGTGTAGTACTGATAACCTTTGGTATTTTCCCACTTAAATCTTGACCATGTCAAGACGACGAATTGCAATCATAATATAAAGATCGTTAGTGATGTAAATTCATTTTAGTGAATTGTTTGTACAGTTTTATATTGTTCAACTGTTATGAAAGTTTAGCTACCTAGGGTTTTTTGTTGGCTGAGTTTTTATATTTTTCAGAGTGGGTTGAAATTCCGGAATTATTTCATATATTTTTTACTTATTTTATACCCTTTGATGGACAAGGAAGGGGTATTGGAAGAGAAAAGCTGCAGCAATTCATTCACTGAAGACGCTAATCAAATAATCACGAGTCAGACATAACAACTCATTAGACCACACCCCGAGGGCGCGTGACCCTCTGAAAAGGATTATCACTAACATCTTAACTGAGTATCTTTGGCGGCGTTTCCAGAATATTCTGCCGCAAACTGTTGTAAAGATAGTTTGTAACACGGCTTGATTTTTCTTAAGTTTATTTCCTTTTGGGAATCTTTTAACCAGCTCCTTGGCTTTAACGACAAAAATCAGAGTTTTTTACTCGCGATTTGAAATTGTAAAAGTCATACTGCAACGAAGAAAGTTCTAGTAGGATTAGAAAATCTTAGAAATGAAAGAAGTTTTATCAAGAGTTATCAGACCTAAAAAAATGCAGTTTCACCTTGCTTAACCTTGTTTATTTTCTGGCGATGTCAAATCTCAGGCAGTGAATTTCACCACAATATATGGGTGAAATTAATTTGCGCATTAAATGGCGATAAAAAATAAAAAGCTCTAAGCCGTTCTTAATGCCCGAAAGTGTGAACAGTCATTCGTTCATAAAATTGTGGAATCTCTTAGCTTCTTGTGTAGTTTGACCTTTTGCGACTTCTACGTTAGTTCCGCGTTGTAAAGGAATACAGGAATTCAGCAAAACTATGATTTTCTTGAATGTGTATCCAATTTTTGTTTGTTTTCTTTTTAGTGAATATTTTTGTTCAGTTTCCCTGAAATTCTCAATAAAAAGCAGCTTAAGTTTTAAAAAATAGTTTGTTTTCAAAACAAAATATTATAAGCATGATAACTTCAAAAGTTTGTTTTGTAAACGATCTGGTTCTATGTGCAAAGAACTAAGCCTCCGTTTTCGTCACAAAAAACGCTTTGGCGACTCAGAGTAACTTTTCTGAAAGAATTAGCTTGCCTTTCCCAAAATTTCGCCAGTGGAATCGTCAAATTCTCAACCATAAAGGCCATAGAATAGAGGACTGATTTCATCTTTTTACAATATCGATTTCTATAACATAATTAGTTCTTAATGATTTATTCAGATTTGAGGTGCTAAGCGAGGTGAACCGCAGCACAAAAAAGAGCAGAGGTTTGTTTAACTTAGATGGATGTTTGCCAGCTTAGGATAGAGCAAGGTCCACAACAATGGGCCATGCATGATTAGCTTAACAGAAAGAAAACACTTTAGAGTTTCGTGACAGATTGAATATAACTGATTGTTAGTCGAGATCATTGTGCCGTGAAAAATGGTTTTTCAAGAGCAGTGTGTATTCATGAATTTGACATAACTTTGGGGTTGCACAGGAATGCGAGTGTAGCCAAAACGAATTTAGAACACTATAAACATTATAAAAGATGGAAAGTCTTCTTAGCGGAATGCCACGAGATCGTAACGAGAACGAAGATGAGCTAACAGAAGAAGTTATGGACAGCATTAAGACGCTGTCTTACAGAAGTTCAAACGAAAACAAGGGAGCAAGAGTCGTGATAAATATTTCTGGACAGCGTTACGAAACATACGAGAAAACCCTTGAGACGTTTCCTAATACACTTCTAGGAAGCAAGGAGAGAAGGCAAGACTTTTACGATGCTGTAAACAAGGAGTTATTCTTTGACCGGAATCGGTTGTGTTTCGAGTCGATCCTTGCGTACTATCAGACATCTGGGGTGCTAATACGACCGCCTGGTATACCCAGGAAAGTGTTTGTCAGCGATATTCGCTTCTTTGATCTCGGAGAAGACGCTTTGATTCAAGCTGGGGAAACCTTAGAACAACACGTCGAAAAAGACAAACGGATTCTTCCGAGAAACAAAATACAGAGATTGGTATGGGAGCTGTTCGAGTATCCCGAAACATCGAATTTCGCGCGAGCAATAGCTATTTGGTCTGTAGCTGTTATAATTCTATCGATAGTTCTTTTCTGCGTGGAAACTTTGCCACAGTTTCAAGAAGGGCCAGGCAGATCTACGAATGGAACTACAGCGGCAAGAAAGACCAAAAAGAGAACTGAGGACCCTTTCTTCTTAATAGAAACATTCTGTATAACCTGGTTTACCTTAGAGTACGTGATTCGATTCCTGTTTAGTCCCAATAAATGGAGGTTCTTCATTTCTGCTCTTAACATGATCGACCTGATATCGATCGTACCGTACTACATAACTCTCCCAATGGGAGATTCTTCGAACGTTTCATCGTTGGCTGTTCTTCGTTCTGTAAGGCTCGTGCGAGTGTTTCGGATCTTTAAACTTTCGCGCTACTCGCGAGGACTGCAAATTCTCGGGCACACGCTGAAAGCAAGTTTACGAGAGCTCGGTCTGTTGTTTTTCTTTTTATGCATGGGTGTTATTTTGTTCTCCAGTGCTGTTTATTACGCTGAGATCAGTAATGAGAATGATAATAAATTCTTAAGCATTCCTCATTCATTCTGGTGGGCCATTATCACAATGACGACTGTGGGATATGGAGACATGACACCAGAAACTTTAGGTATGTACAGAATATTCCAGTCTTGTTTACAAACCATTACACAAGGGTGTACAAGAAACCCCCTGTGATTAACTTGACTGAAGAATATATCTACTGCATTGGAAAGAACAATACGGCAAGATTATAAAAGTATTCCGAAATAACTTTGATTTCAATGTTCACAGTAGAGTAGTGGATCACATACTGAGTTAAAGGTGGTGGGTTTTTCTTGTTCATTGTTTGTTTACAATACATTGTTAAACTTTTAAGACGCGGCGTACAGTGCGAATTATCAATTAGGCTCTTTATATCCATAAATTAATTAATTTTAACAATAGCTGTCTTTCTGAGTAAAATAACCTTTGCATAATCATTATCGACATTATCCTCCAACCACGTTCAGCTCAAAACATATCTCTTTCGTGGAAGAGATAACTAAGAAACAAATTTTGTTAACCTACAATATAAATCCTCATACGAATACGCGTCCAAATTGGGTTTTAGCAGACCTTCATAACTTAAAAATTAAAATGCACGTAATGTTTATTAATTAATTGCAACAGAACATGGAAATTTTCGGACAGAGCGTTGCTTTAGTTGGGTCAGCGACTTGTGTATCATATCCAGAGTTTAAAATTCTTTACCAAGTTTTGAAATGAATAAATTAACGGCCAATCATAACTTAAATATTTTCGTTTTTTCAACCCAAGTGGGTTGTCCTGTCGGCTTTATTTACTACTTTACTTTAAAAAGGCGGTGATAGTGAAAACAAATAAAAACACCTATTTCGCACTCGAACACGTTACTCAGTCCTAGTTGCCGTTAATGTTATGTTCTAGTCAATCAATACAAGAATATCAAAGTTATCTCTAACAATTTTCGGGGAGTTCTTCTAGTCTCAAAGAGGTCCTTTTTATTGCATTAAATCACGGCCAGTCTGAAATCTTAAACTTTTAAGGAAAAGGTATATGTAAATGAGTTTTCTTTTCGTCTAAATTTGGCTGATATTTTCCTTTGTTATGCCGCATTTTCTATTAACATTTTAGGATTCGGCTGACCGCAAAAGCCAATAGAGTTAACCACAACACTACACACCCGCTATAGGAGATTGAATTATTGAATCGTGTCATTCATTCATCATGTCATTTAGTGATCCGTATGGGATTTAAACCGTTCATATGTAGCTTTGTCAACCTTTGTGCATAGGGAGAGCACAGGCCACCCAAGCTTACAAGGTGAGGAAATGGCCCACCTTCAATATATTAAAATTCTAACATAACTCCGAGGCTTTAGGAAGAAAATTGTAAATTTTCCACGACTACACTGTGTCGCGATTATTAGAAGGGACTTGAGCAAACAAAAAAACCAAACCAAATATAGAAATATGACCAGAAAGCCTGAGGGTCATGTTGGAATTTAAATAGTGGGCTATTGACTAAACATCATAATGAATAATGTGGGCGTATTAAAATCAATGAAATGGCGTTAAAGCCAGCTGAAAGACAAAGAAGGGCTATTGAATGAAGCTGTGGAGGAGTTTCAGTCCCATTTAGAGATAAATTATAGATATTTCTATAGTTTTCTAACTAACCGATCAACAGCCAAGAAAATAGGCCTAACCGATTTGGCTGGATCAAAGACCTCCCTTGTTACTCACTGTAATGATCTCTTTATTTCGCAGGTGGCAAGCTTGTTGGATGTTTCTGTGCCATCACAGGGGTGTTGGCTATCGCCCTTCCTGTACCTGTAATCGTGTCGAACTTTGCTTACTATTATTCAAAAGAAAACGGAAGGCAAACAGGTTTGGATGATGACGAGGACGAACTCGAAGACGAAAATTTTCCGGTGAAAAATACTGAAATAAAGAAGAGCAAGAAGAAAAAAACGCTCGGTCTTAGTTGCATTGGAAAAAAATCCCAAAAGGGTGAACGGAAAGTAACACAACGCAAGAAGAAACGCAAAACTGGAAATGGACAATTTCCTGATGCGAAGTACAATTCAATCGATTCCAATCCTGGCACTGTTCGTCCAAATGGCCTGGCAAACGTCGTTAATAACAAAAGACGGGAAAAGAATGAAAATAGCCGAAGTTCGTCTCTAGTGGAAACAATTGTGTAATTGCCAATGATAACTATCAGAGTCTAGAAGTGTATTCTCGGGATCCGGGATTTGGCCAAAATACAGCGCGGGATTCGGGACAACGCAAAATGTCTTGACGGGATACGGGATTTGACTGTTACTCGGGAGGCGAAATTCACCGAAATCTAGCTACAGAGCTACTTCCATTTAGGGCTACCTTAGTATGACGGGAATTCTCCCAAGATTTTACTTTAACTACGCTTTAGAATGAAAAAGGTACGTGCACTAGCTAGTGCAGGAAATTGGGCCTTCGTACAAGGTCAGAATTCGATTCCATCCACCGAAACCACGTTTCCCTCTGACTTACGTTTCCATGAGATTCCTAAGGGGGAGAAAGTGTGGCTGACAACCTTACCACTGTTAAAAAGTGCGTTGTCATCGAAATAGCCGCAAGAAACTAATGAATTTATCCTTTTTGCTGTTCTATGCACCTTTCGGTGCGGAAGACAATATTAATGATTATTTTCTATCCCTCCTTACCCTAGTCTGCTACACAGCCGTTTTTAGTGTCGTCACGCAACGACACTAAAAACGGCTTTGTAGCAGACTACCCTTACTTAAACTAAGGCAATAAGCGGATCAAACACAATTTTGAAGTTTTCTATTACTTCGTGTAGTATGGAAACATATAAAAAGACCAGATCTGTCTAAGAGTTCCACTGAAACAGGGTTCCACAGAGTTTTCAAGTAACGTTAAATCAGTTCTTATACTAGGCTCGATTACCAGCCGCTGTTCGGGAAAATGAGCCCGCACTCATCCCCCGAAAGAGGAGGGGAAGGATCAAAGACCGGACCCGGGAGACGGCGGAAATCGAGCCTATTCTTATACCTGCACCAAAAGTCTTGGTAAAACTGTCTCTTCATCTAGCATATCTGCATAACGGTTTCACTCATAGTAACTACAGTCGACTCCCGATAACTCGAACCCTCGCTTACTCGAACCTCGCGCTAACTCGAACCAAAATCGATTTCCCCTGGATTTCCGTCATACATTCACCGTAATTTTACCCTCGGTAACTCGAACCCTCGATAACTCGAACTCCCGCTAACTCGAACCAATTTTCGTTTCCCTTCAGATCATTTTCTATATAATTTTACCCTCGATAACTCCAACCATGTTTTGAGCCCCTAAAAAGTCGGGAAAAAAGCCGTCTACTGGCCTCCAAAACATTGAATTTTGGATTTCCTATTGACGTGTTGTAGGAGTATAGTTTACTAGGGAGGCTGATGTTGATTGTCACACATGGTCACAGGCTAACGTGAAGCAGCTTTTCTTCTCAAAAGAGTAAAACGCATGCTCTATTTAGGCTATGTTTTGTTACGTTACGTTATGATTTATGATGTGAAAGTATCTTTTAATTTTCACTTGACATTTTTACAATTAAATGTGATTAAAATGTTCACTGTGCAGTAAAAACTGTTTCTTACCTTTAATACCCTCGGCTATTTTCTTCGAACTCCCGGTAACTCGAACTCTCGATAAATCGAACGTTTTTTCGATTTCCCTTGAAGGTTCGAGTTATCGTGAGTCGACTGTAGTAGAGTGTTTATATTGTTGCTAATTAGCATAACATGGTTAACTAAATTTAGTTAATTTTAGTTGGTTATGGGTGCTCAGCATCCTACCAAGCATAACATGGTTAACTAAATTTAGTTAATTTTAGTTGGTTATGGGTGCTCAGCATCCTACCAGGTACAGCCTTTTCTCGACTCGGTGTGAAGAATTTGAGACTAACAGTTGGTCTACTGTGTAGCCACGGAAATGACGCGTTCTAAAGTTTTCTTGTTAAGAGGTTTAATATGTTTGTCAATCAATAAAAAGAAAACATGTTCTCTTGGTGGAATACAGTGTTATTTTAATACTTTTTAATTGTGGTCTGTAGAATCGGTAAATTGCGGCGGTCAGTTCACGCAGACTCGAACATGAATAATTCGTCTCCACTGTCGTCTCGAAAGGTAATTTGAGCCCTTAAATGCCTGAGGGAAAGATTTAACGACAGTTTAAAAATTTAAGAATTTACAAGGATTTGTATGGAAAACCATACAGACGTGACTGGGTGGCAAAAGTTGTTTTTCTCATAAAAATGCTTCTAAACTTTCGGCTTTCGGCTTTCGGCTTATACAACTACGTAAGGGGGTCTTTAGAGGTCTTATAACCGAGGGTGGGTGGGAGACTATAACCGATGTTAAAAACGTTTTCAAAGAAGCTAAATGAAAGTGCTGATCAAAATACTTTTGAATTTACCAGCATTTTTAAGCTTCAAAACATCGTCAAAATCGAATTCATTTCAATACTAGCTGGAGGGGGTTTAAAGTCCGGGGGGGGCTTATACCCGGAGGGCTTATAATCTGAAGCATTTTTTGTTTACAGGTAGATAGGCCCATAACTGGGGGGGAGGCTTATAAGTGGGGAGGGGGATTATACAGCTATTTCGAGAAACGTTGTCGGAAAAAATGTGCACACGACAATCCAGGAAGGTAAAGTGGGATATGACCAATACACTGTCCCTGACACTGAAGCCGACGAACCTACTTTTGCTGCTTTCCTTTAGCACTCGAAAACATAAGTCCATGGGCTCTCCTGCCATTCTTTCAGATTTCTTTGAAGAACAGTAAAAAAAACCAGCCACAATGCCTTTCGGGATTGTCGCGTGCATTTTCTCCGACAACCTTTCCGAAAATAGCTGTAAACAGGAGTTTACGGTCTAACACGAAAAATTATGAAGATCGAAAGGAGGGTGTTATCCACAAAGCCCTGATAACACCGTCCGTGAGTTTTAACAAAGGAGGATAAAGCCTTTCTAGGTGTTATCCTCTCTTGGTTTTAACAGCTTTGGCCAGCCCTGCGTGTCGACAAAAATTGATAATTTGTGGTTATGGAATCATGGACGCCAGTGACTGATGTCAAACTTCTTCCAAATTTGTTCAGTCCCCACATCAGCCCTGCACCGTTTGCAAGCTTATCTGTGATTGGTTGGCGTGCTATATTTCCGTTGGTTTAGGTGGTCGACCAATCAAAGGCAGTGGAATAAGGCAGTGGATGTCATGGTTCCAAAGTCTCGCTCAGCTTGGTGAGGCTGCTAAACGCCACTTCCACATGTGTCTAGCCGCTGGCAGGACAAAGGCAGTACCTTCATTTCTCAGTTATTTTAAGACCCGTTTTCAGACCTGGTGGTGGTCATGTCACAAAGCGCAACATTCATGTTTACATTGACATAAATTATGTCATCATTGCTGCAATTAGAACGCCAACAAAAGGATTTCTTTCTTTCTTATTCATTTATAATTGAAACGACAATCACATTCATACACTACCGTAGTTGCCTTTTAAACCATGCCCGATTCCAGACCAAAATAGGCAAAATCCATACCCATTTTCAGCGTCTTTTCAGACCAAAATGGCACCAAAACCATACCCTATTTGGGGGAAGGGCACATGCCTTATATGGGAATACCCTCCTCCGGGAGTATTGGTCCGGTCCCGGCTCTGCTATCAAGAGCTCCACCGACTGAGCTAATCCGGTCGCGTAGGCTTGAGGCCTACGGTTTTGGTTGAAACAGTGGTATCACTTTTGGTAGACTGCGAGCAGTCTCTCTTTTTCTTCAGATTTAGTAAGGAGAGTGTACGCGCTCGCGAGCGTTGAAACACGAGAAACGAGGGCGTGCCTCTGCCGTCTCGCGCCTTCAGTCACGCACGTGGTCAATTTGCGCGTTCCTGGACTGCTTGTAGTCTACACTTTTGGTGCGAGATCCCGCTGGGAAAAATGAAAGGTTTGTGTGCTTCCGTTCAGACATGATACAACATGACGTTTACATGACCCAATTACTGAATACTGAGCCAGCAATCGCTGCAGCCGCACGAGCCACGTTTTGATAGCAGACAGTGACAAAAAAAAAAATCACAGATTTTGTCATAATTTTCAGACAATTACTTTGACCATGAACGGTGTCAAGAAAGAAAAAAACGATAGGAAGACGTTTAAAATGTCGGCTTACCTTTTAGCGCTCCGTCCTTGGTCTTTTTCGGCTTCTTGTATCCCAGTGGTTTTAGGAGCTGTGTTGTGTTGGAAAACGACGGGCCATTTTAACCTCATCTTGCTTGTGCTATCAATGATCGCAGTTCTCGGCGTTCATGCGGCCGGAAATCTAGTCAACACTTATTATGATTACATGAAAGGAATTGACAGCAAGGTATCGGACGATCGAACACTGGTTGACCATCTTTTAACGCCGAAAGAAGTTGTCAAGTTAGGCGTGGTGTCGTACGGATTTGCTAGTCTTGCACTGGTATTCTTGGTGGGATTATCGCCGGCAAAAATGGAACATTTATCGTTCATGTTCTTCGGGGGACTCTCTGGCTCCTTTCTATACACAGGCGGTGTTGGACTGAAATATTATGGAGTTGGTGACATTGTAATTGTTATAACTTTCGGTCCCCTTGCAGTATTATTTTCTTATCTGAGTCAGTGCGGTAACGTGGCCTTGTTTCCGCTGTTTTACGCTATTCCTGTGGCATTGAGCACAGAAGCGATTCTGCATAGTAATAATACAAGAGATATGGAAGCAGATGAAAGGGCAGGAGCAGTTACTTTGGCTATCATCCTTGGCCGTCAGCTGTCTTATGCATTGTACTGTTTATTGCTTCTCACACCTTATGTAATATGTACAGTACTCTCTGTTAACCTATCCGTGCGTTTCCTTATTCCACTGATAACACTGAAAATGGCTTTTAAGCTGGAGAGAAACTTCAGGGAAGGAAAATTGTTAACATTACCCAAGCAGACAGCAAAACTTAATTTATTTTTTGGTTTGTTGTACACTGTTAGCTGCATAATCACTCCAAGTTTACCAAAGTTGTGATGGGATGTATGTTACTGAGCGTGGATCATCTCTGAGCCTCTCTGTGAACACCTGCAGGTGTCATTTTCATTGCGACAAATAATTGGTTTTTCAACCAAATCATTTGCTGTCAAGAATTGTTTTGTGTGGTAACGCTGCTTGCAAGCTCAAGCAACCATAACAACAACAAAGGGATTGAGAAATTAAAATTCTGAACATGCAGCTCAATTTTGGACAGATTCGTTTGCCATCATTGAGCAACAAACATCGTCACACTTGATTGGAGTGGCAATGCGATTGTGGCTTCAATCTTTAAAATTGTTTTTTTCTTCAATTTACTCTTTCCTACAACAATTGGCTCTGTTGAACCTTTGTTTACAGGAATTTTATAGACACCTGTCTGTCACAGACAGTTTTAGTACTCCCAAATACCTGTGTATATATTTTAAACTTTTAAAACTTTGGGTACCATGGCAACCTGGGGTTACTCCACATTTCAAGTGACGGGGATGATCAAATGGGGAAAAATTTAATACCCCCAAAAATTGCCAGGGCTTCCAGCAAAACCCAAAAGAGTCCATAGACCAAGCCACCCAAAAAATACTTGCTAAATTGTCCTACCCAAAAAAATCCCGGAAGAAAAAGTTTCAAACCCAATACATAATGAGTATTTTTCTTCTTTAGGACATTTTTTTATTCTTTGCAAACGCTTTTCCCCCTCTAAAAAAATGACCTTTTGCTCTATGACTATTTTAGTTGCATATTTAACTGTGATGTTTTCTCTGCATTCATTTCTTCATCCCGCAAACATATGAAATTCATATACTCATCCAAGGCCCTTGTATTCGTCATTTCATCTTCATCTTTTCTGGGTGTATTATGAGCTAATAACTGATCGGCTGCCAGTTGGTTTGCTAGCTAAATTGGTTAGAGCACTACTCCAGTATGGCAGAGGTCAGGGTTTGAATCCCAGCTAGCCTAATTTTTTTGAGGCCTTTCTTTTTGCAGCTACACAAGTTGCATATTTAACTGTGATGATGTTCACTGCATTAATTCTTCATGCTGCTGTTCAAAAATATGAAATTCGTGTATTCATTGTTTCATATACATGCTCATATTATGTAACATTGCAATTGAGATGTTGAAGTTCACTGAAGCTGATAGAGTTAGGAAAGGGAAATGTTTTTGGTGATCTTGAAGTTAGAAAAAATGATGGGGGGGGGGGGGTGAAAATACAGTTTATTGACAGGGTACAGGAGGTCATTTTTGGTTCAAATTATTGAAATGTGTGAGAAACCAAAGATTCAATAAATAGGTTGAAGAGTAAAATAGTAGGCCATTGTCACTATTTGTTTTTTTCATTGTACATAAAACACACCTACATACAATATCCTGCTATTCCTCCTTTCCAATGCATAAAAAAACTCTAATTAGGTTTGTACCCCCCACTCCCCTTCCAAAGATGGGTGTATTGCTTCTAGACTTGAGCTGTAACCTGCGATCTTAAGTGCAAAGTTGTGTAATAGTTTTTATGCAGAAGAAGGCTGTGATTCTTGCCAGCAACTGGCTACTTTTCTCAACCCTGATAACTGTTGTCAGTTTTGTTATTTGGGGTATTTTTCAGTGTTTTGGTATCCATTGTCACTTAGTTTGTGTTGCTGTTTGGTTATTGTTTGATATCTTTCAATGTTATGTATTGCATCATTTGGTGATCACACAGGATCTGTAACATTCTCCTCCCTAGAGCTTGCCTTGTCTGAACAATACAGTCTCCAGTCAGCAAAATTATTTTCAAATAGCTACATTGTAATTCCAATTTTAATACAGTCAAAGTTCTCCGTGCGACCACTCTCAGAAGCGACTAGCTCTAGTTACAACAACCTTCATGAAACCCCGTTTGAACTTTGACTTACTGCGCTTTTCACAAACATGTGAATTCTGAAGTTTGTTTTTCACTGCCATCAATCATCTTAACGGACCTCTTAGGAAACAAAACTTTACTTTAATAGGTTCAAAAGGTCAAGGTTTGTGATTCGTGATTGGTAGATTTCGATCCGTTTGGTGTGTTTCTGTGTTTCCAGGTTCGTTGCTTGTGATCATAATTATGATTGACGGCAGCGAAAAACACAATTGTGAAGGCGGCTTTTGAACTTTAGAGTTCGCATGTTTGTGAAAAGCGCAGTAAACTTTGTAATGAAAAGCTCTAGTAAGCAAACAACTCCCATAAGCCACCGCAACCACTTTTGGGATTACCCAATAGCCTGCGAGCAAGCTCTCTGGGGTGCTCTGGCAGTGAGGCAAAGGAAGGAGAGCTTGCAACTATGTCTCTGGAATTTGAATAATTTCCACCTCCAATTCCCCTGTGGCTCCCCGTCAACTGAGCTGTCAGATTTCCACCAATCAATGCAAAGCGGAAAGGAGCACGAATGTAAACAAACAGCACCCTGGAGAGCTTGCTTGCAAGCTAATTACCCAACTGCACTTTTCCTTTGTTTTTCAGCTCTTGTAAGTAATCAGCTCAGAGTCTTTTTCATATAAATCAACACCCGATAAAACACTAGCTGTGAGTTAATTGAATGTCTTCAAAATCTTGTGATATAGATCAGATCATTCTTGTACTACGTATTTAGATTTGAGGTTATTTTGGTCCAAAAAATCGGACTTAATGTTTAGCCGTGTCCTTATCATATTTATAGACACTAGTTAAAACCTTGTACCAGAATAATTTAAACAATATTGCATTTTTTTTTACATTTTTCAAGGGCTGTAGACGTAACTAGTTATCTGTAATAACAACAAAGAAAATTTCTTATGAGAGCCCTAGAAAATATGCGTCAAATTTCACAAAATGAGATCTTACACATCAAATTCTCAGAATTTTACCTGTGTTTTCACAATTCTTGTGAAATTTGACTTTTATTTTCTCAGGCTCCCTTGAGAAATAGTCTTTGTTGTTATAACTAATTATACCTTAATAGCCCTTTAAAAATGTAAAAAATAATCAATATTGTTTAAATTATTCTGGTACAAGGTTTTTTCCACTAAAAATTGAAATTACTCAATTTCCTGATGGATGCTGTCTTAACTCTTTATGAATTATTAATGAGTTTTTGAAGCTCTCGAAAGCGACCACCTAGCCTGCAAAGCAGGCGTATTTTGGGGCGGGATGCATGAATTTTTTTCAGGAATGACGTAGTCCCGCCATCTTGGACGTTAATACTACGAGAGAGTTGGGACGAGTCAAAAAGTGTTTTTAAGGGAGAGGTAGATGGGTTTAGTCTTTTTCGTTGCTTTTCAAGATGGCGGCCACAATCAATGTACCTCCAAGTTTTCGTTAAAAAACGCCTGCTCTGCAGGCTAACGACCACCCTCTATTGTTTTATCATGCGAGATGGTCACTTACGTTTGCTTCCACTGTATCTTATTTACTCAATTCAATTACACAGATAAGACAGATAATCAAAATAATAAAATTAAAAATCGAAAGAAAAAACAAATAATTAAAAGTGATATCTGCATAATTAGGACAGTTTATACAGAACACGAGGATTCCTTATAAGAATAAACTGCCTAGAATAATCAATAAAATATATGAAAAAACTATATACAAGAAAATTCTAATCCTAATTAAATTTCAATGAAGTGATTGGTATGAGCTTATTAGATAGAATATTAAATCACCTATGCTAAAAATGGTATTAAAAAAAACTATAAAAATCTTTTCTTATTGAAATTAAATTTAACAATATAAAATTCATTAACTTTTTTACTAAACAAAGATAACTGATCAGTATTCTTATGGTTACAGGCAGGCCATTCCATAAATCTACAAAATGCGATTAAAAAATGAAAATTTAAAAACATCTGTCCATAATAGACATGAAAAAAAAATCATAAATCTATAACTTCCCTTTTAAGCTTGAGAGGCAAAAGACCCAATTTGACTAAACGTTCAGGATAAGTTATTGAAAAGTCACACCTCAAAATAAATTTGGTTGCAAGGCACTCTATGGCCATGATTTTTCTTTTAGTGTAATGTGACCAGACTCGTGAAGTGTACTCTAATGGTGGAGGCAGCAATGATTTACAAAGAGTCAACAAAGTCATTCATTGGTGCACGTTGTATAAATAAGGCCAAGCATTTCATTTGCTTTACTGATGATAAGGTCAATAGCCCTGGGATGGGGAGGGGGTATTTCCTTATAAGAGGCTAATAGGGATGTGCCGCTGGATGGGGTTGCATTTTCACAACTAAAGTGATTATAATGCGGTCGCATTTTCAATAGAATCACTAGAATGGGGTCGCACATTTTTTTGGGTAAGACAGTTCTTCATATTTACGGTTAGCAAACGTACCAGAATGTTTGTACTGTTGATGAAAAAAAATAGTAACGTGTTCTTCATTCAATCTAAAAATGGGTCAATTCATAAAAATAGAAAGTGACTCTGCTGGGATCGCGAAAATTACATATTTGCCCAAAAGTAACTAAGATGGAAGTAAGTATAGACTATAATGGGGTAGGGGCTCTGATCGAGAGGCCAGCTTCACATATACAGCAAAAATTCAGCCAAGTACCCCTGGGGTCAATAGATCTCAATATGATCATTCCATGATAGTATTGAGGAAATGTGGACACCAAGATCTTTCTCCGTTGTGACATCTGTAATTGGCGATCCATTCAGATTGTAGGATATTCTTTCTCTTTGATATAGCAAGGTGCTTACACTTTTTAATGTTAAAGTTCATAAAGTGATCAGAACTCCAGCTATTTAAACTTGATAGGTCACTCTGTAATTGCCTTTCACATCATTTGCATTAAAAGTGAACAGTAGTATTAGCAGTAGTACTAGCAATAGTACTAGCATGCGTGCTTAGCGTGTTGTCATGAAATCATCAAAAGACAAAAATAATAAATCGTGAGCCAGAAACATCCCCCACAATGTTTTGTGCGCCCTTTGTCATGACTGGTTAGCCTGTGCACATGGGGGCGGGGGAGGAGTGAGGCGAAAATTAAATAAAAGTTTTGTCTTCATTAGACAAATAGAATTCAGAGATATTAAACTTATTGAGCACAATGAAAAACAAAACATATCTAGTACTCTCGCTGTAACTTGACAATGCAGTGAATAGTTGCTGCGTGGGTCGCCACATCGAAATCAGCCAACCAATCACATTTCTTTAGTTGACACGTCGAAAGAGATCTGGAAACGAGATAACCTGATAAAAAATCAGTTTTGTCGCGCTCGGAGTAGAGACAGGAAGTTTTAAGCTGTTCGTGCACAAAACAGAGAGAAAGTTCGCTGCATAGTAACTTTTGAGCTTTATTTTTCCTTTGCAGTGCATGCAAGGTATGTTAATTCCTTTTAAGACAGATTTTGGGTGAATTTAATTACCCTTGTAGCGTTTAGTTTGAGCGATTTTGTGTCCTTGCTTCAACTGGCATGTTTGACTTCCGCAGTCGGAAAAGCGTGGTCGAAATTGTGTGTGATAGCTTCCTTATATCAAACTGTTATATGGACTTCGTTTTTCATTTCTAGGAAGGTTTCAAAAGATGGCGACTTTGCTGAATGTTGAAAGTAGCCTTCTGGAGAAAATCCAGGTAGGAATGTTTGTTAACACGATAAAACGCGTCACAGCTAGCGAAACTGAGCTTATATTCAACTTCCTTTCGATTCGGCACAGTACAGATTTTCGCTCAACCAAAGGGTGTGTATTCGATAGCTTCAGTCCCAAACTATGTCAAGATTTATTATGTTTTCGATAACAGGGTGTTTCTGTGTTTCTCGTAGATTTTTAACTGCCTCACGACGTTCACGCAGTTGAGACAGAAGGGAATGTCGAATCAATGGAGTTTGCTTCATGCAAATCAGCCTATAGTACCACAAGCGACTCCTGTACCGGGATTTGAACGATTAATTCTGCCTTCACAGAACGTAGATCAGGATATACCTACATCTACGAAGCAAGGTAAAGCGATCAAATATATCTCGTGATTCTCTCCTTTGCGAAAATGAAAGGCATTGGTTTCGACACGCCCGCGCGAGGCAAAGTCCAATGCGGAAAAATTCCAACCCCTCCGTTACCATAGCGGCATTTCCGTTACGTCATTGATGAAGCACAAAGCATTGTGATTTGACATATTAGGGTAACAAAGCCCTTCTAGGGTCATGGGTGGAAAATCATCTCACTCAAGTGGCAAATAATAGAAACCGTAAGATTGAAGGACTACTTTGAGGTCGAGATAATGGGAAAGCCTTTAGGATCTTTCGATTCGATGAAAGGAAAGGTAGGTGGGTAGTGAAACAAGATTTTCATGGTAATTTTTCGGGGCAATGTTACGTGGCGTTTTTCCCTTTTTCTCCGGTTTTGGTAATGCTGGAGCACTGCCAATATCCTTGTTCGGCGCCTCCAATGAACTCAACAAATTACCAAAGCATGTTATGAATTTCTTTTCATCTTGATTGACAAATCGACAATGACTTTTTTAAGCGACCAATCATGGTGTGTATGTTTTGAGTGTATCACAGTTTTTTTGGTTACTCAAATCCTGGTACTCAAGTGGGGACCCAGAACGATGATTTGGGCACTATTTCGCAGATGAACTTAACCAGAGTTTACAGTTGACTCCCGATAACTTTAACCCTCGCTAACTCAAACCTCACGTTTACTCAAGCCAAAATCGATTTCCCCTGGATTTCCGTCATACATTTACTGTAATTTTACCCTCGGTAACTCGAACATTCCACTAACTCGAAGTAGTTTTTTTCCTCTCAGATCATTTCTATATAATTTTACCCTCAATAACTTGAACAATGTTTTGAGCCCTTAAAAGTCGTATAAAAAAAAAACAATCTACTGGGGTCCCAAACATTGAATTTTGAATTTCCCATTGACGTGTTTTAGGCATTTTGTTTACTATTGGAGGCTGATGTTGTTTGCCACAAATCTAATGTGAAACACAGTTTACTTCTCAAAATGGTAAACGCATGCTCTATTCAGGCAGTTTTTTTTTCAATACATTACATTCTGATTTATAATCTGGAAGTATCTTTTGGCTTTCACTTGACATTTCTACAATTAACTGTGATGAAAATGTTCACTATGCAGTAAAAACTGGTTTTTTCCTTACTCCCGGCTATTTTCTCCTAGTTTCCAACAACTCAAACTCCTGATAACTCAAACCTTTGTTGATTTCCCTTGAAGGTTTGAGTTATCGGGAGTTGACTGTAGTTTCGTCTGTTTGAAGCATGGGGTACTGGTTGTTAACTGTTTACCAAAATTTTGTGGAAAATCCAGTTGGAAAGTAATTGTAACACAATTTTTTCGCCTGCCCTGTGCAAAATTTCTGGGAGCAATGAAACATCTGAAAAGGTAGTCATGTTTTTTCGAGACAGAATGTTTCAAGTGCAAATTCATGTACCATTAGTTAAAAACCATATTTGATACCAGTTTCAGGCTTTTGCGGTCGTTTTTCGGTAATTTGAACTGATCTGTAAAAATAGTAAAGGCGATTCCGGGACAAAATTTATCAGTCCTGAATTTTGCGTGCCATTTGCCCAAACTGTGGACTGACAGGTTGTCCAATGTAAATGGAAAAACAAGATATTCATGTTGGGATATCAAATGGTTCATGCCATTCCCTTTGGGAAGCTTTAGAAAATATGGGCTTTAATTTGAGGCAATTCATTATTTTTCTACTCTTTTAAGGCTGTTCAGCTAATTTTGACCTGATTTGTTACAGGTCATTCTCTCATGAAGTCAAATTTTATAGCTTTGTGTTTATGCAAAAGATTTCCACCTGGCTGGTTTGTGTTAATGGTAAACATCCCAGCAGCCCTGTCATAAGTAGGTGGAATATGATCATAGGGTGAGCGTAGTCCTTAATAGGAGTGTTGTTGACAGTGATTGCCCTTTAACAAGCTACTTGGTGGTCATCTTTAGAATCAAAGGGAGTTGTATCTTGTTTTAAACTCTGGTTAACTTTGATTGAGCTATGAAGTTGTGATGTTATTGGTCGTCTGTCACTTAAGCCATGATGAACAGTCATATTCATGTGGATGATAATATTCCGCCCACTTACAATATTTTATTGTTTTATTTAGCAGCTCCTGAGTCAATGCAAGAAAAGTCCTTCTTTGATGATTTTGGCGATGTCAATGATATTTTTGATGGCCCAACAGAAAGCTCTGAATTCAATTTTAACCCAGAGAAAGGTTTGTGTTTTAATATATTTTTTTGTATTCCTTAATCCATCTTTATTAGTTTTTCTATGATTTGCTGAGATAAATTTTATAATTTGCAGACATTGACCAAGTTCCAGACCGTACAGATTTTGATGTTTTTTTGGATGAAGTTCTTGGTATACAAGATTTGTATGGATCCAACAGAAGCCCTTATGAGTTTTGGCAAAGCCAACCTAACTATTTACTTTATGGTCAACCCAATGGCTGTATTGATAGTCAGACCAACACCCCAATTAACAGCCATGATTCATTCTATAACTCATCAACCACTGTTCCAGTTCAGGATGAACCAAGTGACCCACTCCAAAGTCAGCAAGATCCACCTAACAGTCTGTTCTACAGCCAGCCCAACAGTCCTTACCAGAGCCAAACAAACAGTCCTTCTTACAGCCAGCCTAACAGTCCAATGGAGAATCTCAGTAGTCCATCACATGTTAATCCAGCCCAGAGTCTGTTCAAGAGCCAGTCAAACAGTCCATATCAAAATCAATCCAACAGCTCCCCCCTCAGCCAGCCTAACAGTCCAATGGATAATCTTAATAGTCCATCACAAGTCAATCCAGCCCAGAGTCTGTTCCAGACCCAGTCAAGCAGTCCATATCAAAGCCAATCCAACAGCTCCCCCCTCAGCCAGCCAAACAGCCCAGTCGACAGTCATCTTAATAGTCCATCACACGCTCCTACCGAGAGTCTGTTCCAGAGCCAGTCCACTGAGTCCAGCAGCCCATATCAAAGCCAAACCAACAGCCCTCCCCTCAGCCAGCCTAACATTCCAGTCGACAGTCATCTTAATAGTCCATCTCATTCCCCAGCCCAGAGTCTGTTCCAGAACCAGTCCAGTCCACTTTACAGTCCACCCTCCAGTCCAGTGGACAGTCATCTCAGTAACCTTTCAGTCAGTCCACCCCACAGCCCAGGATCTCTATCAGCAAGTGAGACTAGTTCAAATATATACAGCACTGATGAGGGAATTGGAAGCCAGAGTGACATGAGTGAATGTGATGATGGTGAGTAACACATTGTTGCTATCCCACTGCTTCCTGTCTTTAAAACCACAGAGTTGTCAATGTAACAGATGAGTTTTGGCTATCCTTAGCCTAACTTAAGTTAAACTTAAGTTACGTCGTAGATGTGACTGCAGTCGGTGTCAATGGATATTGGCTTACTAGCCTTAAAATCAAAATATGTGGAAGGGTCTTCAGTCGAACCTCCATGTGCGACCATCTCTCGTAAGTGACCACCTCCCATAAGCGACCGCCAGTCCAACCCAGATTTTCTCAGTCTAAGCCTTATAGTTGCAGGGCTCAAAATTAAAAAACCGTCAGGTCGCCTTTTGGGGACCAACTGTAAAAATCATCACCAGAAGCCAATTTTTAGTCGCCAGTTTGTGTAATGTAAATGACGCAGCTCATAGCATCAGGGCTTCTGATACTTAGTGCGGTCGCAGAGCTAAGAAATTCAGGTAAGTCCACAAAATCCAGCAAAATTCCCTAGAAATCTTATCAAAATTAATACATGTTGATACAACATATTTGAAAGTTATCTCGGTTACCATTGGGGCTGTGTAATTGCCGTAAACTTGCAAATTTGTCTTGAAACTTCATCATCACAATGAGTAAACAACATCCCAAAACTACCAGGCGTAAATATGTTGCGAAAAACTGGGCACTGGTCATGCTGTTAAGAGCTTTGCCATTGGCTCATTTCTCGAGCGCTTTGTTGTTAAAATAGCAAATGATTATCTCTGTTAAAGACATAAAACACCTTGTCAAATCAGTGCAAAACTGATCGATTTCTAGCGAAAATTCCAGAAAATTCCCACGGAATCAGAGGTTTTTACCAATTGTTTTTCAGTGAAATTAGTGCAGAAATTTCTGTGAATCTGGCTCTGAAAATCCCTCAAAATTGGCCTTTTTTTCACGACATACGGTTCGATCCATCGGATTTGATAGTTCGAAAATATTGCGGACAGAAGTCGGTATAAATCTGGATGTAAACTGGCTTTGCTTATGCAATTTAGCACATTTTTTATGATGAAAGCAAAGCAAGATAAAATGAAAAAGTTTGTTGTAACTTTGCTCTTTTAATTTAAATCTAAATCAGAGAAAAACCTGGTCGCCAAAGTGGCGACGCAACCAGAATTTTTAGTCGCCAAGGAGAAATGTTATTCACATTGCAGACTGTATCAGTATCAATTTGGAGCCCTGAGTTGGAACCTCTAGTAAACGATCACCTCCTGTAAGCGACTGCGACCACTTTGCACCTGATGGTTACAGTTTTTCCATTGTTGTTAACCTCTTATAAGAACCACTTGATGCATTCTCTTATCTCTATGTTCACTATGCGCACTATGCTACTTTGAATGTATGAAGAACTTTAGAGACAACATGGAACTACACATGTCGTTACTTAGACATTGCATGCAATAATTATCTTCCACAAAGTGGATGTGCCTGGACCTCTTCTCGGAAGAGGCCCCCTTTGGTTCGATTCTTGTAAACAACCACCTCCTGTAAGCGACCACTCAGTCTTTGTATTTAGGGTGGTCGCTTACAAGTTATTCGACTGTATTCTTGCATACCTACCATAATTTTGAGTTTATTTGTTTGTTTTTGGAATGTCAGGTTTTTATAAGGTGGCAATGTCTTGTCTTTTATTTACAGTGTTTAATAAGTTGTTATTGTTGCATTGTTTTTTTCAGATGTGTTAGAGTTGAGCGTGAGCTCTGAAGTGCCTTCACCAATACCTGAACCAACAAACCATGAGCTGTTGCCTTTTGTCAAACAAGGTAACTTGGTTTATTTTATATTTTTAGTTGGACTTATTTGGTAAGTCTAATAGTCAGACTGTCCAACCTGTATTGGGTGGACCTACATTTCGTGGTCACCCTCTATTAAGCGGTCACTTTCTTAAGTCCTGGAAGTACATTTCCCTGGGTTACTTAAAACTGACCATTATCAAGCGTCACAAGCGTCACCTCTACTAAATGTCGCTACTACCTTTTCTTTAGTCTCCGTAAGTTTTTTTAAAATTGTCTTCACCTCTGTTAAATAGTAAGATTTGTCAAGATGTAAGTTACTAGTGCAGTAGATACACTATGCATGGCATTCAGTGGTCTTAACTTCCTTCCTTTTTTCACAGGAAGAGCTAAAAAAACTTAAAGGTCAACTTGTCACATCATTGATATTTTGCTTGTTACCATCTTCATTTTCTTGAAAAGCTTGTAGGTTTGTCAAACCTGTATTAATTGGATAGTTGGAAATATCCTAAGGGCAGGGCTGCAAATAACAGTCGGTCATCAGACATTAGCCAAACAAAATTTGCTAGTGTCCAACGAAATACCACCTGTGTTTGGACATGACATCTAGGGAAATTTTTTAATAGTATATCATTTTATGGTAAGAAAGAATAAAAATCTACCTTGAGTCAATTGTGCTTTGTTTTAGGACCATCTCAAAGTCATGAAACAACATTGACTTGTGTAATCAAGTTTTCTTTTACATTAGCGTATTATTTCCTTCGTTTTACCCAACATAAAGTTCATAAAGTTCTTTTTTTGGTGATATGCGATCAAAATTTTGTTTTACGACCAATATATTGTCTTGGTACGATATAAATGTCCTTTAAAGAGAAAAAAATATTATTTGCAGCCCTGAAAAGTGACCCCTAATGCAGGTTCGACTGTAAATACTGGTAAGTTTTTAAAAAAAGATAAACAGGAAGGAAATTGGCTTTTGCAAGTTTGAAAAATGTTGATTTTTTAACCACAACTTTCAACTACATTGTAACAGTCATTGTTAAGCAACAAAAGCTCTGTTGATATTGTTTAAATATGAAAAGTAATACCATATATTTATTGAGATCAGTTTCCCTGGGGGTAGAAATCTCAGCCATGCTCTAAGAAACAATTTGGCAAAATTGAAAAAAAACAAACATGCCTGTGATTATGCTACACTCAATATTTTTCAAGTATTGTTCATTTTCTATCAGATCCAGATCTTTTATCAGCAAAGCCTGGAAGAAGAAAGCGTGGACCCAGGCCCCAAGTCAAATATCGAGGTATGTAAATAAGAGGTCACTAAGGCTCTTTTTTTTTTTTGCATTGTGGTAAAATCTTTTGTTACATTTTACACGGTAAAAATTCAAAACCAGTCAGGTATTCCCTCCAACTCCATCGTAACTCAACTGGCCAGGAAAAATAGGTCTGTTGACTGTTAGCTAGGTGGAATATGATAGTCCAGCTTGGAGAGTATAGTCCCGAATAGGACTGCTTTGACAGACTGACGTTTTGACAACCCAGTGATTTTGTTACATGTACCTCTGCGTCCCACATTCCTGTCGCATAAAAATCACCAAAGACACAAAATAATTCATGGTCCCGTAGGAGGCAAAGATCGATCGATCGATCTGATCATGTCTGTTTGTAGAAATATTATTATGGCTTTTTGTTTTTTTAGCCTTTGTTGTGCCTTAAATTAGAAGGACTATTAAAATTATTTAAATTTCAGTATACTGTAATACAGAGTTTTGGAGTCTGTCTTCAGATTCACTTTTTTGTTGGAATCTTTCAATTAATGAGAATTGTTTAAAAATCTTCGGAACTTGAACCACCTTGATTTTACTTTGGACCTGTTTTGTCAGAAAGGAGTAATGCTGATTTGATTGGAAAAGCTTGACTGTTTTCAGTGTTTTGCACAGTCCTGAAAAGTCCTCAAATTTTCTTCAACGTTGAATGTAGTGGTCTGGAAAGTGTTATGTAATGCTTTTTGGTTGTCCAAGACACTAATGAATCATAGCTCAGAGAAGTTAAGGGTGACAAGCAGTGAGCTGAACAATGTAGAGAAGTTGGTGGAGCAAACAGGTCAAGCATTACAGTCCTGTGAAAGGTTTGAACCAGGAGTCATTTCACAGGTAAAGTCCTGTTAGCATGGACTGGGAAGGTGCTTTTTTGTACACTCTGTGAAATTACATTTCTGGTACAGCTGTACATTCTATGTGGTCCTTGAAAATCTAGTGTGGTTCTTAACCCAGTGCCTACCAAGGGCGTATATATACATCCTCTGTGAGGTCACTTGGCAACCAAGGATGTATATGTACGTCCTCAGACATATGAAATTACCAACAGCCCGGTCATTTGAGTTTTCTTCAATAAATAAACTCTGGTCATTGAGAAATGGCTGCTGGTTGCTGGGTGTATTAATTTTGGCTCTGGTAGGCAAGGGGTTAAAATGTCCTTGAATAGTCCTTAAAAAATGGTTCCAATTTTTTGTATGAACCATGTAATGCTATTCTTGTCTTGTTGTAGGTGATGGCCCAATGCAGCTGTGGCAGTTCCTTTTGGAGCTGCTTATTGCACCAGAATACTCCAAGCTGGTCAAATGGACCTTAGATGAAGACTACGAGTTCAAGATTCTAAAGCCCTCACAGGTGGCTCGGATGTGGGGAGATAAGAAGAACAAGCCAACCATGAACTACGAGAAGCTCAGCCGTGGTCTGCGCTACTATTATGGCAAGTCAGTCATTGAGAAAGTGCATGGCAAGCGATATGTGTACCAGTTTAAGTGTGACATTCCCAAGATTCTGGGTTATGATCCTATGGCATCTGTGAAGGGAGAAGAGTCTGTTGAAGACTCAGTCTGTGGTGAGCCTATCATGTCACCTGAGGCGGAAGATTTGCTTGTTACCCCCTCTGCTGAGGGTGGTTTACTTGCATTTCTGTAGTTTTTTTTGTTGATACCCAAAAGTTGTGTGTTACTTTCAAAGTAATTGAAAGTAACGTTCTTAGTAGCTTGTATCAAGCAGGCAGTTAGCCACTTATAAATCGTATCGATTCAGTCTGTACTGGAAATTTTGATGAGATAATTGAGAAGATGGAAGGGGGTGTGGAACAGAGCTGCAAGAAACTCTTCTTGTCATGTGACATTTGGCCTGATTTCGTAAGTAAAGTCCTGCAGAATCTTGGCAGTTTTTTGCGAAGTTGCTTATAGCTCTTTTCCAGGCACCTCATCTATTGTGTAATGAGCATTTTATAAACAAATGATCTATGATTATTTTGATTGTTTACAGTTCCAATTAGTTTTCCATGATTTCTTCTTTATGCATACTATGTATGGACTGCTTATAACAATACCCGGTCAAAAATATTGGCATAATAAACAAGTGAGTAGATGAATAAGTAATAGAAAAGTATTCCAAGCTTTTCCTTTTGATTTTGCAGTAGTCTTGGTGATTACATGTAAATGTAGAAAATGTCACATTAATTTTTGTTAAGGTTGTCAACAGTATATTATTTTGATTCCTTTTTTGGTTCACATGTAAGAAATTAGTCACCATATTGGTGACCAATGAAAAGTGCTAATACACTAGTGGGAAAGTGTACACAAAGTTGAGAAATGGAAATAAATTATTTCCTCTTGGTCCCTTCTGGAATGAAAAGTTAAAAGAAAGTGAAAGCAAACAAAATCAACTGTAAAGCTGTGAGGTTAGGGATGGTCTGAGAATGGTGACTGATATCATTATGTCATTGTTAGCTTAGAATCTTCATCATATTGAGGCAGTAGGAGTAATTTTTGGTAAAAAGTAAACATTTTATGACCAAAACAGTTTGTTAGTGTTATGATAATACTTTTGTAGTAAGTTTTTATAAGATTTGTTGTTTTCAATAAGATTGGTCTCGTTGTTTGTAAGAACTTGAAGCTAACAAGCACTGTAATTTCTATTATTGATTATTATATGATTTATCTTTAAATTTTTTTGGTAAGCGGATGCCATATGTATACTTACTGCATCCTTTTTTGTCATATTGTCCAAATTTATTAAATAACAAAACAATGGTTCTTCTTTTTCTGCCAAGTAGCCCTCTGGAACCAATGAGTACATGAATAAACTATATCATCTTAGTATCCTGAGTATCCCAGTTGCTGAATATTTGATAGCCATGCAGATCAAGTAGTGAACAAAAGGCAGTAGAAAAGGTCACGCAAACATTATGCCAAACCTTATATTAAAAGGATATAACAGTATCTTACTTTAAATAACATGTAAGCATTAAGTAATATAAGAAAATTGTAAGGTTGAACAAATAAAGTATGGTGTGTTTCAGATTGAGGCTGTCAACTTTCTTAGCAATGGAATATGGAACTTAACCCTTTAAGCCCAAAGAGTGATCAGCATCAAATTTCTCCTTGTAATATCAACGCTTTGTAAAACAGAGTGGTGATGAGACTTGTGGACGTGATCACACAAGATGAATTTGCTTGATATTTTATCAACTTCTCCCCACTTCTTCTATAGGAAATGAGTAGGGGCAACAAATGAGATTTCAAATTTTGATCTTAGGGTTTAAAGGGTTAAGCAATTGTGAAGAGAAAGCCTGTAAAAATTCTGGCTTGCCAGGATTGGAACCCTGACCCCTGCGATAACTGTGCAGCCCTCTAGCCAACTGAGCAAGCAAACCAATTTGGAGTTGACCCCAGTTGTTCAAACCCTGGATAGCGCTATCCACCGGATAAATCACTATACAGTGGATAAGTATTAGGAAAACCAATTGTGTTAAGCAGGAGATAGTGATTTATCCAGTTAATAGCGACGTTATCCACCTTTTAAACTGCTGGAGCCCGGTCATTAAATTGGCTCTTAATAAGATATACCTGGGTAAGATGAAGATGAACATTATGCGGGGCCATGGTGAACGTATGAGTTTGAAATACAGTTGAACCTCCATGTGCGACCACCTCTCGTAAGCAACCACGTCCCATAAATGACCGCCAATCCAAAACACCAAGACGTTCCTGGTCAAAGCCTCTAGAAAACGACCACGACCACTCTTTGGGCCTGAAAGTTTAATGATTTTCTATTGTTTTTAACCTCTTGTAAGTGACCACTTGACGAATTCTCTGATCTCTATGTTCACTGTATGCCCTGTGCTACTTTGAATATATGAAGAACTTTAGTAACAACATGGAACTAAACATGGCGTAACTTAGAAATTGCATGCAATAAATTATATTCCATAAAGTAGATGTGCCTGGACCTCTTCTCCGAAGAGGCACCCTGTGGTTCAATTCTTGTATGCGAAACAACCACTCAGTCTTCGCATTTTGGGTGGTCACTTTGGGGATGGGGATGTTTGACTGTATTCCCCATTTCAACTAAATTAAGTTGACTTCGTTATATTCTTAATAGCACTGTCTCTTATGAGCATCAATCTCAGTAAACACATCTGGTGTTATTCATTAAAATGATGTGAGTTAGTACTGCCCTCAAAAAGTGCCATGCCCCTTAGCAAAAGTAAAGTGTTATGAGTTAAATCATGTTAATAAAGTGTAGAATTAATCATTTACCATCCCCATTTGGTGGCAAAGTTTTAAAAGATTTTCTGTGGAAGTTTATCATTCATTTGACGAAATAAGAGGAATGTCAATTTGGCTTATCAGATACAGCAGCTGTCTTTTTACGTAAATGACCAGTAACTCTACAAAATAAAACTAAAACTGCTTTCTTGTCCTCGAAGTCATGATCCTTCTGACCAGCACCGTGACAAAAAAAGTGAGATAAACTGATCCTTTCACCTTGAATTCGCCCGTGCTGATCCATGTTCCTTCTACCGTGTGTAACATAATCAGTTTTAATGGTCAAGGGCATTTTTTTCATCTTTCTTATGCTGAATAATACAAAAGGGGAAAGCTCTATCAAAATAAGCCCAATTCAGTCAAGGAGGCCAGAGAAAAAGGCAGAAATTAATAACCATTTTATTTTACTAACTTTGACCCAGAAATTCCCACCCATCTACCTTTCCCCAGGATCTGGGGTGCCTCCCTTGCCCAGTGACCTCCTCTCTGTGAATTTTCGAGAGCTGCCGCTGATTCTCTCTAGTTATCAAGAAGGGAGCACAAGTGGTTTGTCGCTACTGAGGGTGTGGCACTTGAGGAGTAAAAACAACCCTTACTGCCAACTATTAACCACTTGAGTATAGTAAAAGAAACCTCTTCAGCACTTCCTTTTTATGATTTCCCTTGGATATTAAATTTAAAATTCGTTTTGAACTTTGTAACCTTTAGGTGTCACTTAGACTGGGAGCAGTCTCTAATTTTCTTTTGAGTCACAGTAGCTCTAGAGCATGCATAAAGGGGAAGTGGTGAAATTGCGAGGAAGGAGGGGGAAGGAGAGAAAGATGGTTACCTGCAGTCTAGGTGTTACTGGGGAACATAACCTACTTCTTCCATCTGGGGTGCTAAGGGCTCCTAGTTAGACCAACAAAACATTTCACCACTGAAATACATGATTTTGATTTTGATTTATGGCTTGTCTCACAAACAGCTTCAAAGGTAGTCAAGGCAGGGTGAAAAAAACAAACACACTTAGACCTTCTCAAAACCTGTTTCCAGTTTCTGCGGGTTAGGTGGTCAGTTGAGAAACGTCACTCGTCTCGCAAATTCATTGCTCGCTTGGCGAGCATCCCTTACGCCTTCAGTGTTTATGCGGTCTACTTATAACAAACTTTAAACAAACTCTGAAAAATTACAGCAATTTAAAAGATAATATAATTATCTAGTGAACACTTTGGGGCACAACCAGAGGGCCCAACTTGCACTGTTCAAGCCAGTACTTTCTGCCCTTTGATGCCATTCCAAATAATCATTTCCACTCATGACATGCCAAAACAATAAAATTAATGTGACACTTCACTTATATTTTGTTCTGATCAGTGTGAACAAGTTCCATAGTTAAAAGGAAACATTCAAGCCAAGTTTCATTTTCAAGCTATCACTTTCCAGTGGTAATTATATTTTTAAACGTCAAAGCAGTTAACTATTTCAGGGAAAGATCCAAAAATTTTACAATAATACAAAATTACACAGTAATAGGGGGGAGCTCCCTTGGATCACTCCTGAATTCTTAAAGATAAGGAGGGCTTGATTCATAGTACATCATTAATAGTTTCTGCATCATCTGCATTATCAAGAAACTACCTAATTTCTATTTTCAGCCCATTCATTCAGGCTCAGTAGTTCTAAAATTATGACTATTTCTCCTTGTGGAAAACAAAAATTATACAAGAAAGGGAAAGATGTGGTAATGTATGACAATGCCATTTTTTAATTTCACCGCCATTACTGGCCATAGGTCAAGTTGATCATTTTGAAAGAAAACTTAAACAGCACTAAAATATTATGCAAAAGTTAGTAGACTTTTAAATTTCTGTTATACATATTGTTGATTTTCTGTGGTATAGAAGACAGGGAAGCAGCTTTGATGATGATCATCAATAAAAAGAACCCTCACTTTCTTGCTAATTGTAAATAATGTCAACATCATGCTCACCTTCATTTTAAGAAAAAAGACAAAAGCACGACTATTCTGAAAATATCATATATTAATATGAGAAATTTACATTGTAGAACAAAGTTAATAAGGTTTACTGCCAGTTCACAACTGCTCTAAGGCTGTTTTGGTGTCAGTGCTGTATTCTTAGGTTTGATTCTGTGGCAGTAGACTGCAAGGAGTCACATAGTGGGGTATTATGCATACCCCATGAGTGCTACAACCAGTTGCAAAAGTACTTGAGACACTGTACCATATTTTGGCTTAACTGTCTATGACCCTGCTCAAAACTTGAGGAACAACTTTGAATGGACAAGAGGAGGGAGGCAAGTATTATATTGCACAGAAGTGTGACTAGCAGAGATTTGAAGCCAAAAAGGCAGTTTTTCGTTGAAGTGTCGCAACATTTTTGCAACTGGTTGTAGCAAACAGTGAATCTGTAAGACTGAGAAGCAAGGGAATCAACCTAATGAAAGAAATTACGAACCTGAGCAAATTTCAATAGAGTAGAGAAGTGATGTCACAAAAATAAATAAATTTAAGAAAGAAATTATTAGATTGAGGGGGATAATTGGAAACTGAAAGAACAAGATGAAAATTGTCCATTCGCAAAAACTCAGCTTGTTAGAGCAAATTTCCAGTGAGATATAAGCAATGTTATGCTTGGATGACTCCATGCAAACCCTTCTAAAATTGGGTTGAATGTACCTTTTACGATCCAGGTCAATTTTAGAGGGATATGTATGGAATCATGAGAGCATACCATTGCACATATCTCACCACTAACTTGATCTAACAAGCTGAGTTTTAACAAACAGACAGTTTTCATCTTGTTCTATCAAAAATCCCATTTTTGTGATGTCACACTTCTCTACTCTAAACAAATTCTTCAGACCAACACAGTGGCCCTGGAGCACTCTCACTGGCCAGTTTCCAGAGTGTTGACACATGTCATAAATATGACGGCAAAATATTATATTTTATTATATGGAGGAGAGTGTTTTACTGGGAACTAAACCACTCGTAGGTTCCATACGCCACTTCATCCGGGAACCGAGTGGCGTATTTTCCGTATGTCACCTTTGTGAGTGTCGTATCGTTCAATGACGTCACGATTCCCGCCTTTTGCTTTTGTTGAATTGGTTTCTCCATATAATAAAAAGAATATTACACGTTGGCTCGAAGATATGAATTTTATGTTCTCGTGGCAAGAACAATATCTCACTCGTTCGCTTCGCTCACTCGTGAGATATTGTTCTTGCCACTCGAACATAAAATTCATATCTTCTCGCCACCGTGTAATATCCTCTATATAATAATCTTCAAAATCTGGAATGAGCAGGAAGCAGGGAAAATCTACACTGCCTGTCGTTTTCTTGTAACACAAAACCAGGGAGTTGAGAACAGAGGAGGCTATGAATAAAAGTCTCTGTCTATATTGACAATTTAACATTTCCCCCATATATAGAGGATATTACACGGTGGCGCGAAGATATGAATTTTATTTTCGAGTGGCAAAACAATATTTTACGAACGAGCACAGCGAGTGAGTAAAATATTGTTTTTGCCACAAGAAAATAAAAGTCATATCTTCAAGCCGCTGTGTAATGTTCTTTTTATTATATAGACAAAATGACATCGATAAAATAATGGAGGGAAATTACCAAAATTACGTCATCGATAAACTCACGTGTGAGATTATGGAAAATAAACCACTCGGGTCCCGGAGGTAGTTTTTATGAATTTTACGAGTGGTATATTTTCCAGTAAAACACTCATGTCTATATAATAAAAAGTTATAAAGAACTTAGCTTTTACAAAAGAGACCGTTCTAAGGAAGGCCATGAAGATCATGTTTGGTGTACAGTTCCTCCGTGATATCATACACAGTCTTTATCAACGCAGTTACCTCTTTTAACATTTGCCTCGTTTCTTCGCTGTCCCAATTAGGCGCTGCGATTTTCTTACTTAAATCTCCAACACTCGGTAGAGTGTACATAGCCCATGAAGCAGCCTTTTGAATCAGCCACGGATGAAAGTTCGCCAGTGATTCTTTGTAAGCATTTGAGGCCAAGGTGGAAGAGGCGTCGTTGTCTGATGCTTCGCTGAGTTTCTTCATGAACAACATGGTGAAAGCTAATGCTCGATGTAATCTCAGTAACGTTCTAGAACCGGATAGTGGGTGAGTTGTCTTCTTTATCACATCATTGGCAATTTCATATTCAAACATGCTCTGAACAAACACATATTTATCTCCTCTTTCTGATCTACGATACTCTTGAAGAATTCCAATTTTCTCTCGGACATCTGACGTTATAAACCCGAATACAGTTCCCAGCATATCAAAAAATATACAAAGTTCGTCATACCCTCGAAGGTATTCGTCCATCACTAGCTTGCCGTCGTCTTCTTGGAGTGTCATTTTGAAGGCATCCCGGACAATGCTTAGCTGAAACTTTCTCCCTGACATAATGGTTCGAGCTTCAACTCTTCGAGAGAGGTAACAGACTTCCTTGTTATATTTTGCAAATTATTTATGAGGGATAAACCGGCTTCTTATGTTGAACACCTATCGACGTCTCGACACTTCCGACATTTCAGTCTTGGTTTATGAGTCAGCGGCTTACGACTGTAAGGTAAATGAGGCGCATAGTTGGAATCAAGTGCACGCTGGCTATTATGATTGATTTGCGTGATTCTTATCGTGGAAGACAAGAGAGGTAGAGGACAAGTGACAACTTTGTAACGACCATCTTTGAGTAATGTAGCCTGTCTTACAACGTGTAACTTGAAGAAATATGCCAGAAATTAAGGTGGTTCCCCTAGGTAAGTGATTGTAGATTTACCTCTTTTATATATTTCACTCAGTAGTATAGCTTCTTGGTTAGGTCGTCCTTCGTTCTGCCAGTCTGCAGATCATAGCACCAAGTGCACACGTGCCTTTTTTTCGTATTTCCGCGACAAAATCTTAGCATTGCTCATGGCCGAACGGATATTCTCTATAGGATGACACTGACAAGCTATAGTTTTTGCAATCCAACAGTTAAGTTCTCAGAGGGTGCACTCGACGAAATAGCCTGTTCCAGCCTGGTAGCCTGCGTGGCAGGCGCAAAAAGGGGAGGGGGAGGGGGGAGGGAGAAAGGGAAAAGGGAAGGGAGCGCCTGCTCTAAGAGCACATGTTTTTACATAACGCCTACCAATTTTCTAGTAATCCGATTACGCTTACTGTCAATCAAGTGTCGCTACACTTGCCATTGCAGAAAAACATTACCCTCACGGACTAAAGAAATTCGCTTAGTTATTCAGATCCAGAAGGCACTTTGGAGAAAATTGGAACCCTTATTCAGCCGTAATAAAAAAACACTTTACGCTTCAAAAGAGGTCAAAGAAATTGCGCTTGCATCGGAGGGCAAATCCTGCCGACCAGAAAACAATAACTACAGTCAATCGATATGTATGTCATGACCTCTCAGTGTGAAACATGCGGCTCAAATGACATTTGCTCAGTATAAATGCAGAACCTTTCAGAGCATCTACCCAGCAGATAAAAACAACTTTATTGGAATAAGCAGCATTTTGGCATGAGGTAAAACCACCCTCTTTTATTGCTAAGTTACATCGGCGAATGTCATCGTTCGATAAATTGGCTAAATCTTTCGCTGGGTAGCCCAACAATTCCATCTCCTGCAACTGGTCTTCGTTAATACTTTTCAGTGGCGAAATGACGAGAATCGCCGCATTACCATTTAGCTCGTAGTTCTTCGCACGTACAAACATTTGGTAAATTAAACTCTTGCCGTATCCGGTCCGCAAAACCGCCAGAACATCTCTGTTGGCTAAAAGAGCCCTTACTGCTGATTCTTGCTCTGGTTTTTAAACAGTTTCTCTACCACTAGATAAATTCACATCTCTCAAAGCACTCTCTACGACATCCACATCTACCGCTGCCATCTCGACTGTTTGTTGATTTTGTGAAACGCACATTTCTATATGTTACTCATTACGGCTCAGCCAATCAGGAATTTGCGGACGCCAGCATCCACAGATATGAACAAAAGGGAGTTCTTAGAGCAGGTGTCCCCTCCCCCTCTCCCCAATCCCCCTCCCCTTTTTCCCTTCCTCCCTATCCCCTACCCCCTACCCCTTTCAACGCCTGCTACGCAGGCTACAGCCTGGCTGCAGGCGTTGACAGAGTAGAGAGTGGTGCAGAAATTGAGAGGCGAGGAAAAAATGTGGAAGAAAGGGGGCGAGGAGGGAACGCCTGTGAAATTTGTTTTCAAAGACTTATTCTGCCCGCTTTGTCGCCTTTTAACCTGAGTGTTTTGGCTTTGGCCGTTTTTGGTTTTAATGATTTGATCAGCCAATCAGAGTACGTGAAAACGCTATCCACTGTTTTAGTATAAACGTTTTACTAAAAAGAAAAGCCCACAGTTGATATAATAAAATTCTAACATGACTCTGAACTCTGAGGCTTAATGGTAAATTGCAGATTTTTCATGACTCCATTGTCTCACAATTCCCAGAGGAGACTTAAGCACAAAGAAAACCAAACCAAATAGAAAAATTACTTGAAAGCCTCGGAATCATGTTATAATTTTAATATATTGAATGTGGGCTATTGTGCAGATCATGGGGGGGGTTTTCCCTCAACACCCTCCTCACTAGAGGAGTTCACGCTCATAGTTCACCTTGATTTTTTCATACATTTTCTGTAATTACACAGTGTTAAAATTACAGAAAATGTATGGAAAAATTGAGGTTTTCTAAAAACTGATCAGGGACTTCTTTGCACTTCACATTTAGTGTTTTGTTTCTTTGAAGTCGTAAGTTACTCTTTTCAAAGAGAAAGCATCAAATATGTGAATTCGGGAAGAAATAGCTGGCTTTGAATTCTAATACAAATCTTCTAATTTCCCGCCATCTTGCCCTGATTACCCATGATGCAACTATGAGCGTGAACTCCTCTATTAGCATAATTCTTCATATCATTTTCAGCCTAGTCCAATAATTGATATATTTTTTGGAGGGTTAATAAAGCGTTCTCAATGATTAAATTCAAATTTTCCTAATAACAAGCATCCCTACCCTTCCCTCCAAAAAATTAAAAGAAATTTCCTTGGGTAGACGCAAGACATAACCAAAATGTTTGTTGTTTTTGTTGTTATAATTATTGTTGTCTAATGCATTCTTTTTTGCACTGTTTTTTTTTTTTTTTTTTTTTTTTTTTAACGTGGTTAACTTGGAATGCACTTGCTACAGGAGCTGGACAAGGTATGTGTCCTGGTATTTGAACATCCATCAGTTTAGTTATCCTGTTCGAGGCTCTTATAATTTACAGTACGGATGCTACAAAACAAAAAGTTCCGTGCCCTTGCTTTTGGTTTAGGTTTCATTTGAGCATGCTGGTGATTGGCAGTCCTGATCTCAGCATGAACAATTAATGACCTCAGGAAAAAGAGAATTGAACTTAATGGTACTATTTAACAGGGCTTTTAATAAGCACCGACGGTCGACGAAATGTGTCGGATACTTTGCTCAGAGAAGTCGGCTCCTTTTTTCTACAAAGAACTAAGAAGCAACAATATCATAACCTAAAAAAGGATGATGAAATCTGAATGAACTGGTTTACGTTATTCTTTAGTCATGCAAACGCTATATTTCAGTCAGTTTTTCACAAGTTTATAGGTTTTTGCAGAATTTGTTTACATGCAAATTTAGCCTGTGAACCGGCTCTCTGTTTGGGAAAGGGTGAAAAAATCGTGAGAACAGGGAAGTGAGAGCCTGTAGACAAACATTGGGCACTGTCATTCCACGGCACCCACTGTTCATCAGATCCTGATGCAAGCTCCTATTAACAAGAACGCTGACTGTTGACAGGTTTGGTTTACATCGCTTTTTTGGTCAGCACATAGCACGTGATAGTTTGATTAATATAATCACTTGTAAACAGGTGTTCTGATCTTTAACATGGCGTCTTCTGGCTCTTGACTGGTGAGCTTTTTTAGCCACAGTGAATGTTCTTGCATCAGAGGGCAAATCACGCCGACCAGAAACAATAACTGCAGAAAATCAATATGCTTGTCATGACCTCTCAGTATGAAATAAGCGGCAAAAATCACATTTTCTCAGTTAAATCGAAACCCTCCAGAGCAGGAAACAACTCACTAGAAAAAGAAGCATTTTGGCATGAGGTAAAAGTTGTGTGTTGCCTTCTGCTTGACCCTGTTTTCACATGCGAAATTGATTACATTCCATTGTATCCAAGTGACAGATAACGATCTTGCTGACAGATGATTGGCAATTACAAGACAAGAAGACGGAATAGCAGCCTCAAATGTTTGTCTACAGGCTCTCACCTTTTCCCTTCCCCCTCCTTGCGATTTTTTCACCCCTTCCCTAAACAGAGAGCCTTGGCTAGGGCAAAGTACGTAATTTAGTTTTCATCATTCATTCACTGGTTATAGGAATTAATTGTGTGGCCAATGAATCGAAACTGGAATGAAAGCTACAGTTTTTTAAATGAAAAACACACTCTTTTGTGTTCAATTTAGTACCCAAAACGCTGGAGTTGCTTTTTAGGGCTTTGAAATTTCAAAATATTCTGGGGAAGAACACCCTTCAGACACTGTCTTCCTCCTGTAGAAAAATGGGACTACTGGCCCCTTGTTGATACAGTCAGATACTCTTTTCAAACCGCTGACTACTTCAATTTTATTGAAACCCGTTACTCGTTTCATCGACAGGCACACAAAATCGTGGAATCCAGAACATGCTGATAAGTAGTTGAAAACCCAATACAACAACTCTTTCTTGCTTTCTTTGTTAAAAACAACTGTGAAAATTGGTTGGCTACCTATCTGAACACTTTGAAAGCAGTTGCATTATAAAGAACCCATTGACGTTGCTTTTGCAATGTTGCGTGTCAGCAAAACTAGTAAAAGGCTCTTGCTACCACTGTAAATATATGTGTGATTCCAGTCAAAATACCTTAATGTTATTTTGGTAAATCCTGAATGTTATTGTTTTGTGGACATTTCAGATTTTCTTTATTTTGTTTTGACTATTATTGTGACCTCACAAATTAAAATAGTAAGTTTATTAATCAACTTTAAAAAAATCATTTCATTGAAGATCCTATATTCAGTGTGGTTAAAGCTACAATCATGGACAAATTAGTCTTGAGACACTTTTGCATTTTTGGGGCATTTTCCAATGCCCACAGTCAAGCCCAACCAATCCCCTTGCCCCACAAACAACATTGTACGCATGGATCCAGCGTTTTAACTTTGTATAGGGTGGGGGGAGGGAGAACTGCAAGAAAATGTCTTGGAAAAGGTGTACTGTTTTATGAGGGAACCGACTTTTGCCTAGGAATGTAGAATAGGGTTAATTCAAATGCTTTGAACATAAGTTCAGGTTAATAATTTGCAGCAAAAGTGATGTACACATGTATCTCATAGGGTAACAAATTAAAACTGTTTTTTGTAATTGAATTTATTGGTAATTGAAGTTACAATCAAATAATTGGATTTTATGGAGTTCATTTGTCAAGCAAGATAGAACCAAAACATGTAGTATTATTTATAAAACAACAAATTTAGAGGTTTGAAAGTCAGGGCTGTCAACCCCCCACATCATTAAATATTGAGAATTGATAGGAGAGGAATAATAGATGATGTCATACCACACGACAAATGACGTCATTTATGCCAAAAAAGCTCATTGATTCGGATCGAAGTATATAACACACAAACAGTTCATATTTAGCCACATTATTGCTTAAATTACAGTGGCATACCAGAATTTATGAGGAAACATTCCATGTTAACAGTAGCTGAAACAATGCAAAATATTTGAAATTTTATGGTCGGGAAATCGAGTCTACAAGAAATAGCAACTTTGGCGTTTATCCGGGAGATATCAGACTCTAATCTGGAGACTGAGAGATACGGTCCAAAATCTGGAGTCTTTCGGGTTGTCCGGGAGAGTGGACAGCACTGGAAAGTACATGTGCCAATGAGTCCAATTGACAGTCACTGTAACAAGAAGTGATGCTGAAAGTGTCTTAGGCAAAGGTTGTAGCTCTCAGAATTGACAATAACATTTTCCAATTCCAGTGCATTCAGTCACTTTCAATTGAAACTCCAAGCTTAGGATTATCTATGACAGTGACCTGGTGGGAACACTTTATCAGTTTCTTACATATTTATGTTATCATGTAGTTATCTTATTTTGCTTATAGCATCTGTCTTGATTAATAACAATCTGATTTAACATTGTGGCTTATTTTTTAGATGTTGGACGTAGCTGCATTCTTGTCACCATCGGTGGGAAAAACGTCATGCTTGATTGTGGAATGCACATGGGATATAATGATGAGGTACTGTTTTTACTTATTGTTTGCTTCAACAAAAGTGTTTTGCTAGCTGCAATCCACTACGTTCAATTACTGTTCTCAAGATGCATTACAACGCCTTTGTAACCTAAAGGAGAATTAAAGTACAAATATCACTACGAGAACGCATAAATAAAATAATATAACCAATGTCAGATCAATGTTCCTTGATAGGTACCCGGTAGCAATTGTGTCCTGCAGCGGCAAATGTTCTATCCATTGAGTCCTCTCAAATCCTCTCTTGTAATCCACTCTCCACTCTTTTCCACAACGAATCTACTCTTGCAAGTTACAACTCATGTCTTTGAGTTAATCACAATTTCGCCTTACTGAAAAGTACAATTTATGGATACTAAATATTAAGGGCTTCAATGAGCACACCACACGTGTGCATATGGAATGTCACAAACTTTCGCACGTATCAACAAAACACTCTCCCCACAAAACGCCTTGGGGAAGCTTATGTCATTGCCGTTATACTTGCTCTCTCGTCTGCGCTCAGACAACTGATATTCCTTCTTACTGCTCAGCGGAGATTCCCTCGGTGTCGTCCACTGGAACTAACACGATTAATCTGAGCACAGCTCTCTGCACGGTGACATAGCCCCTGGCTTCGTACTTGTCGACGGGTTCACCTGGTCTGGGGTTTTTGTATTTTACGTCCACTATCCTTACTCTGGCATCATCTCCAGGGTAAACCTTGGACACTTTACCGAGCTTCCAGTTACCTCGCACCAGATTTGAATCCTGGATCAGCACTACATCACCTACCCTCACACTGCGCTTCTTGCTTCTGATGCACAATCAGACTTGGGAAGAAATCTCTAATCCACTTTCTCCAGAAAGCATCTACAATCTGCTGAACAAACTCAAAGTGGTGATTTGGGTTTCTTGTCTCTCTAAAGGGACCACTAGGGACCCCAGAGGTGGATGGGCCTAAAAGGAGATTTTTAGGGCACAGGTAAGTCCCATCTTCGGGTGACGTCGGACGCCTACCAATTGGCCTTTCGTTAACCAGGTTTGCTGCCTCTCATAGCAAACTGTTTGCAACTCAGAGAAGGTCATCACACTCTCACCGACCACTAACTTAATTGCCTTCTTCACAGACTTCACAAGAGCCTCTGAGGTCCCGTTCTGCAAGGTGCGTCGGCCAGAAGAAATTTCCATTCCATTCCCTTTCTCGCACTGAACGCGGCCAGCTCATCCCAATCCCAAGATGCCCCAACTTTCTTGAGCTCCTCGTTTGCTGTTGTTAACTGAGTACTATTATCTGAAATCATTTTGGCTGGGTAACCTCTCAGTGACACAAATCGCCTTAAGACCATCAAGAATTTCTCAGTGCTGTAGTGTACCAAATCTACATGGACTGCTTGCATGCTAAGGCAGTTGAAGATGACGCCATATGCTTTGCCTGTGGTTCGCTTCTGGACTTCACCTGTAATCCTGAAGGGGCCAAATAAATCAACTGCTGTACAATTCCGTGCAGGTGCTGGCTTAAGCCTTTCCTGGGGGAACCATCCCATCAGTTGCATGGTAGTCTTCTTGTCCAGCTTCTTGCAAGTTACACAGTTGTATGTAATTGACTTCACTATTCTAGGCAGCCCAATGACCCAGAACCTTGTTCTCACTTTGCTTGTCATAGCAGATACTTCCTGATGGCCTTCTTTGTGTATATGCTTCATGTACAAGCGAGGTAACTCATGCCTAAACAGTAGAAGTGGAACTTCATGCTGATTGTAGCTCATCTCCAGCCATTTCTCTGCACGTCCTCCTACGACAATTATCCCATGACTTGTAGCACGATACACATGTACATTAGTGGTTCCTCCAATATATTTTCCTATATATTTGCAAGCTAATGACGGATTTTGTTTAAACTTTCTACCTTACTTCAACAAGGATTGTAGTTAAGTGATATGTTAAAAAAATATCATTTGGAAGAACCTAGGAATAAAAAAATCTTGAAGATGAAAGAAAATAGTTACAAAATCAGCGTGTAACGCGTAACAGCTAATTTGCATCAAATAGTTAAAAAAGAAAAATTTCACCCTTAACACTGTCTCATTAAGAAAATTCAACAGAGCAGAAATATTAAATAGGAAAAAGGACACCATACGCAAAATCACAGTTCTCTGCATTTATTTTTCAAACAACAAGAAATATAATTCTAGGGACGGTTGCCATTAAGTGCCTGTGTAACGCTCAAGGTCCAACAGCGCTCCATGCCTTACAAATATAAGGCTAGCGACTTCCAAACGCACCTACAAAAGAAGATAATTCGTCTGACTAAAGTTCATAACATTGTTTACAACCGAGTAAGACAGGTTTTTAAAGATTACTCACTGCGATGAAGAAATAAAGAATTTTCGTGTTCGGAAACTAAACTGTTGTGTACTTTTGATGTGTGAAATTAAATATTACTTACCCAAAAGAAAACCTGTATCTCAGCCTCTAGTAAACAACGGTCGCTGATGCATGGCTGCAATACAGTTCAGTTACTGGTCTTCAAATCCTGCTAAGGTTTTTAGTCTTCAGTAGGCTTAAAACGAAGAAATTTTACAAATGGTGAATCGGAAACATATTTCCAGTTGAGCGCCATGCTTGTCTAAGCGTAACGATCGAATTACCACCACACTTGCAGCAGAAAACTTCCCAAATGAAACTTGAATTCAAGCCATTTTCCAGCCAAAATCCACAAGAAACATCGAAGGAGTCCTGTGTAACCTCTCCTTAGTATCTGGGGGGTGTTTTATAACAAATCAGGGGCAAAAAGCAGGAAAACATGAGGTAAAAATAGAGTGGACGTCACGATTGCGTTACACAATACCAAGAAGAAAAGCCTTTCAAATGCTGAAAAGATGAAAATGTGGAGGGAAGAAAAGATCAAGAAAAAGAAAGAGGTAGACAAAAAGCACTACGAGCTTAATAAATTTGTTGTACTTTAGTGATAATAGTCATGCTAAGCAAGCCAAATAGTCAGATGCCATGCCCAAAAAGGATTCTGGGTAATTTCTAAAATCAGCTGTAGACAAGAATTATACCATGAAAATTTTCCAAATATGTTTGTTTGATGTTAATTACTTAATATCTGGCAAGTACTGTTGGTTTGGGAATATTTTACTCATTTTCATAAAAGTGCCCTATGTTACACTGATGTACATGTGTATCGTGCTACAAGTCCATCCTCTCGAACTCTTGGACACAGGCGTCTGAATCATCCATGTTTCTTGTCACTTAATGTAGTTTCTTGGGCTTGGAGAGTCCAGAATTGCTCCGCTTTAGTAACATCCGCCATCTCAAGGACTCTGGCAGCATTTCTGAAGCTGGGCTTATAATCAGTTCGGAACATGGCAAGCACTCTAGCCATTACTCTAACCAGCCTCGTATAATCTGAATATCCACTTATGTCAATCCTGACTGCTAGGGAGTCTTTGGGCTTGGTGTTAGCTATCATTATGACCCTAGGTTCCTGTGGAAGCTCTTGTATGGCACAGATCCTACTAATAGGCCACTCGGACTCTGGCAACTTTCAAGAAATCTGGACCCTTCTGCCACGCGCTGTTTAAGTCCATTTCGTTTGGCTCCTTGCCTCGAGTGAGCCAGTCGGCTATGTTCTGCTAGACTGCAAAACAGGCGGTTTTTTTCTCAAAATTAGTAAAGAAATCAGTAAAGCGTGGTGTAAGAGTCTTATGTGCGCGAAGCGTGCGAGCCTCACACATATGCAAAAATATGGACTGTTTTGCAGTCTAATGTTCTGCTCGCTAACTACCCAGCACCAATCAGTACCACTTTGAATCTCTTCAATGCGTGTTGCAGCAAATGTGTTGTACCAATATCATTCCTTTTGGACCATGGCATGTACTATCTGTGAGTCAACAATGTGCAAGCACCTGGTAAATCGATATCTCAATTATCTCTCCAGAAGCTTTTTAAGACGCTTGCCCAGCACGGCTTTGCACAGCTCAATCCGGTCAATGGACATTACCTTAACAGGCGTGAGTCGGTTCTTAGACATGGCTAATCTGCTTTCAAACCCTCCACCGTTCAGTGCCCAACAGACGGACGCACACACACCATAAGCACTATTTGATCCGTCACTGAAGATCACCAGCGTTGGGTCACCAACCACATTTGTGGGCTTAAGGCATCTATAGAACTTGATGTTGTTGATGATAAATAAATCTGAAAAGAATGTATTCCAGTTTACTCTGAATTCATCTGACACTGCATCTTCCCAATCAAGCCGCTCCTCTTCACTCATCCACAGTTTTCTCATCATGATTTTTTGCTCTAAAGGTAAATGGACCTGCCAATCCAAGTGGATCATAGATCTGGGAGAGAATCATTTGCTTTGTCAACTTTGCAGGAAACCTCTCTGTTATTTGATGGGATTCGATATCCCGCTCAGTATGCAGCTTTCTCTTTCGTCCGGAGAAAATCAACATCACCTCGAAGCAAAACAGGTCCTCGACAGGTCTCCAACAAACTCCCGAGACTTTCTCTGCGGGTGCATACGTTTCACTGGGTATCTCCTTCTCATTTCGGTTGTCAGAGCTGCCCGAGATGGTCCAGCCTTTAAACTTGAATCCCCCTATGTCGCCCAGCTTCTCTATGTTCTGTGTTACACTTTCGGCTCTCTCCCTATCACCAACACTCTCAATGATGTCGTCCATGAAGGTGTTGTCTCTAATGATTTTGGCCTCTTAAAGGTACTTCTCTTGCGCCATTTCGCCCGTTTTTCTCAATGCTACTGTTGCGATGGTTCCCCACAGTCTTTCATCAAATGAGACTCTCTGTACGATGCAAGTGTCTGGCTCTTTCCTGGTGTCCATGTCTCTCCATAGAAACCGATGCATGTGCTGTTTTAGCTGGGTGGTTCCCACGGAATGGTACATTTTCTTTATATTGCCAATTAACGCCAGAAGGCTGTTCAAAAGGCTGTTCAGAAGGTCCGGTCCCTTGGCCCAATACATGTATTCATTTAACGCGTGACCCATGTGTTTGGCACTGGTGTTAAAGACTATTCGTACAGATATGGACTTTGAATTCGGACGTATAACTTCATGATGCGAAACATAATGAATGGGCCCATCATAGGCTTCTAATTCACTCTTCGTTAGCTTTCGGGCAAGTCCCTGTCTATCATATCTTGTATCTGCTCTTGATATACACTTGCGTGGTCAGTATTCTTGGCAAGTCTCTTTTCCGTAGACAATAGCATTCTGAATGCGGCCTTTTTATTGTCTGGAAGATCAGCCGGGTCTCTTATCCATGGATATGGAGTCATCCATCTATGCTCAAGGTTATTGAAGTGCAGATTTCTCTCAATCAACGGTAGCTCTTTCTCTTCCTTTAAACTGTAATTCTTCGCACCGGGCGGACATTTTCCACATTTGCAACCCCCACAGCAAGGCGTACACACCCCCAGGTTCTCGATATTGTAGAAGTCTTCAATCTTTACTTCGGCTACGTGGTGCACGAGGGCATTCTGCATTGCGTTTTTTTGCATCCTTTAACTCCACGTGAGTGCCGCTGAGGCATCTTCCAAATCTGTTTCTCAGCAACAGCAAATGACCCGATTTTTGTTCTTTTATGGGGTGGTATCCGGTGTATCCATATCTTATCAGCACGTCCACACTACCGGTTGGTCTTCTTATCTCTTCTAGTGTAACATCCTTAAAAAGATGAACTACATTATTGATGCTCACCCTTTGAATGTCCGCTGTTATTACATCAATACCATAAACTTTGAACGGTACAACTTGCCCCTGAGAGTCGATCAGCGGGAGAAGGTACCTGTTAGACATAATTGTTTGACTTGTGCGTCCAACTTTGACGATAGATATTTCTACTCTCGTGCCGTGTAACATTTCCACTTTAGCCTTGCTGTTGGTGATGAAACTTAATGATGCTGCATTGTCCCACATAACGTTAGCCCAGCCCTTTCCTGTTCTAACTCTTTGAAGTAGAAGAAGACATGTGTCGCTCAAAGGATCACCGCGAGAACTTGCTGTTACAGAAACGCTGGCTTTCCGATTTTCCTCGTGTAATGTTCTGTGATGTGTCCTTGTGCAACCATTTTCACCACAAGCTTTCCTGCTTCTGCAGTCACGTAGACGATGCCCAATCTTCAAACAGGACCAGCATGCACCCCTTTCTCTAAGCATGTCCATTCACTCACCACAAGTCTTGGATCGGTATAATTGGCCTTCATCGGTTCCGTGGCTGGCACTATTGTGAAACAGGCACGCACTGCTACTTTTGCTTTCAAAAGGCTGCTGCTTGTTTTCCTTAAGATCTTAAGCCAGTGTATCAGCACAATGAACAGACTGTCGGCCCGCTTGACTTCTGAGACTTCCGGACGCTCGCAGATCTGATAAATCATATTCGATTGCCCTTTTCTGGTTGGGCAGAAACTTGAGGAGGCCTGGAAATTTGTTTTTTTTATCGACACTACTCGAGTCTGAACTGACGAGCCTCACCCACTCTCTTCTAATAACAGCTGGTAGCCTTTTTTCAATTATGCTTATGGAGCTTGTGGTTGTTATCTCTTTCTCTAGTCCGAGCCTCAATAAGTCTCGATAACCACTTTCAATAATTTCAACAAACTCGACGAATCTCTCATCTTCTCCCTCTTTGATGGCTTTAACTCGCTGTATGCTATTAATAAGTACATCTGTTACCTTGGCTGGATCACCATACTTCTCGTCCAAGCGTGGCCACATTTCATCAATGTCATCGTCGTCCCTCTCCACGACCACCAGTGGCCCCGTCGCAGAGGCAGAACGCAAAGTGTAAGGCGCGGTGCTGCTGTTTAAACTTGGCATAACTTGAACTTCGACGTCTTTTCTAAATCTCAGGTACTCCCTCAGCTCTCCGCTAAACCGGGGCATCTTTATTTTTTCAAGGCAGAGGTTAGTAGTTTTCGCTTCAAGATTCTTCACGCCCACTTCTACCTTTGTCTGATTGGCAATGACTGATTCAATCCTGTCCACAACTTGATTGTATCATTTCTGCACAACCAAAATCCATCCCACCTCAGTCAATGCTGCTTCTCTGCTCAAAAATTCCAAATATTTGTCATTTGCAACTTTGCAACCAGCTAACAAAGCTTCTAACGCTTGCTGAACTTTCCTGAGATCAGGAACTACATCCTTGTCGGCTTCGCACGCTTCCATCAATTTAAAGGCGTCCTCTAACGGCGATCTAAAAACTGCTTCCTCTGTCTCTCGCTTTATGAAAGCTTGATCGATTAGCTTTTGAGTTTTTTTGTGGTCTTTTTTAGCCGCCTCTTGTTGATTGAGTACCTGTTTCTCAACCATCACCTTAGCTGCCTTTGAGCCGATGTATTCAACCTGTTTCTCCATAGCTTCACTAAATGAACTCTGTAACTCTGCTATCCATGCTTTGCTTTCTTCTACTTTGCTATCCTTTAAAAATGTTGTGTACATATTATGCTTGGCTTCCACATTTCTCCATGCCTCATTCAGTTCCTCGAAGTTCACTTTCACTATTTCTGATCGATCCTTTGTCCTCCTCGATTGACTTCATTAACTCAGTGAGTTTTCTTGTAAATTGTCTTTTTGCCGCGCGTCTCTGGTTTTTGGCGTCTTAATCAGCCATCACTGATGTCACGCTTCAGGTTTCGAATGTTTCACTAGCTGCAATCCACTACGTTTATTACCTTTCTCGAAGATGCATTACAATGCCTTCGAAACCTAAAGTAGAATTAAAGTATAAATATCACTACGAGAATGCATAAATCAAATAATATAATGAACGTCAGATCAATGTTCCTCGATAGGTACCCGGTAGCAATTGTGTATTGCAGCCGCGAATGTTCGATCCACTGAGTCCTCTCAAATCCACTCTTGTAATCCACTCTCCACTCTTTTCCATGACAAATCTACTCTTGTAAGTTACAACTCATGTCTTTGAATTAATCACAATTTCGCCTTACTGAAAAGTACAATTTATGAATGCTAAATGTTAAGGGCTTCAACGAGCACGTGCATATGGAATGTCACGAACTTTCACACGTATCAGCGAAACAAAAAGTAATGACTGCTTAAGCTAGTTGTTTGCTGAGTTCAACTAACTAATTAACCTGAAATTAATGTCTGTTCCGTTCCTTTTTTTTTTTGGTTAGAGGTGAAGCAAGAAGTTTGTGGTGATTTAAACAATTCCATACTCGCAACCAAAAGATAATATTATTCTATTTCTCTGCTGTAGTTGTTGTAAAATATCCTCATACCTGCCTAGATTTCCCAGTTCCCTGGCAAGTTGTGAAGTTCTCACTGCAAACAGACATGATTAATATTGTGTTAGAAAGAAACAAACAAAAATTTTCAACTTCCAGAAAACATCACTGTAATTCCACCATGGTGAACCTTTCAATCTCTCTAAGTAAATTACAAATTCTTAATAATAAATTGGGTGAAATCCCCTGGAAAATTCTTCATGATTAATCAAATTGACAAAATTTGGAAAATGCGATGGTATATTTGCTCAGAAAGAAGGTTGATTGATGGTTTATTATAATTTAAAGGAAGGAGATTTCTAACACCGTAAAGCTCTAAAAACATTCTGAGCTCCTGGTGAGAATCAAACTTATGACCCTCTGAGTTCTAGTGTTGATGCTCTAACCATTGAGCTGTTGGAGGTTCTATGGTGAGCAGGGTTGACATTGAATTATATATAAACTACACCAGGCGTAAAGGACTGTATGGGGGACTTGCTCGAAATCAGCTGTCCATAATTTGGAAGAAGGAGATTTCTAACACCAGAAAGCTCAGAAAAAGTTCTGAGCTCCAGGTGAGAATCAAACTCACAACCCTCCAAGTTCTGGTTCGGATGCTCTAACCACTGGGCTACTGCTGGCTCTATGGTGAACAGAGCTTGGGAATGAGGCTGCTTGGGCAAAAAAATTGTGGCGTTCACGGCTATTTGAAGACAAAATAGCTAAACATAATAAATGCAAGAATATGCAAAACATATGGCTTGATAGATTGAAAGAAGTTATCTACTTTTTGAGGAGTATCTGCAAAAAAAATCATCCTATTTGACGAGAAATAGGCTTTAGTTTTGAAAAAAGCCTACAAGGAGGTTTTTTTACAAGCTTAGAAATATTTTGAATGAATAATAAAACAATTTGTTGAATTTGGCTTTTGTATAATGTGAAGAATAAAAAATTATGCTGATTTCACAGACAGTTATCCCCCTCAGCCTTTGGCCTCAGTGGATAACATTCTCCTGGATCTGTCTACTTTAAGTTGTTTATCTGTTGGTTGCAGAGGCGATTTCCTGATTTTTCTTACATTACAAGGGCAGGTCGCTTGACCCAGCATCTGGATTGTGTGATCATAAGGTATATTTTCCTCTCTTTGATATCATGTATTTAAATGCAATTTAAAGGAGTTACCAACTAAGAGCACCTTAAGTGCCTGAGGTCAGCGGTCTTTGGCATGCACATGTTCAGTAGCTGGCTACATCGATCATGTGATTCATTGGCGCGTTCAGCTTCCCTTCGTGCTAGGTTCTGTCAGCCATTTTCTTCCCCTCCCGCCCTCCCCCTAGGCTTTGTTGGTTTTTCTCCACTGATGTTTTTCACTGTGACGGGTGCCTGTTCCTTTCCTTTGGTGTGGGGGCTCGTGGTTGGGTTGGGCTGTTGTGCAGGGGGGGGCACAACAGCCCAACCCAACCACGAAAAAGCATGATTGGGGGCATTATTTCAATCTAGCGGCTGGCTGCCAATAGTGGAAGCCCCTGGATACTCCAGGCACCCAACCTCCATCTTAGCGATGCAGTTGTTACACCTTTACTCTAAAACTCACAAAACTGAAACACCTTCAAAACATTTTACAGTGTAATATCATACAATAATATTTTGTTAAATATTGAGGTACTACTAGTCTGCCTATAAATTATATACTTGCAATGTGTCAGTATGTATTAAAAAGAATATTTGGGATTCATTTTCAGTATTGTTAAATTTCAGATTCATTTGTAACTTTTTTCTCTTATTCTTACTTTACTTTCCAGTCATTTTCATTTGGATCACTGTGGTGCCTTGCCATACTTCTCAGAGATGGTTGGATATGATGGACCTATATACATGACTCACCCAACAAAAGCTATCTGTCCCATCCTACTGGTAAGTCTTCCAATAGGAACCTTACAAACCTATGATGATGATGGCAATGCAGTGATTCTGTTACAAATACAATGTAGTTATGGCAAGTCCTGGGACTCATGAGTCCCAGTTAAAAAAAGAAAGAGTCCTAAATTGAAAATGCTTAGGCCTTTTAATATGTGCATGTAACCAGACAGTTACAGTAATGTGGAGACAGATGCCAAAACTCTTTAATACAGTTTACTGAAATTAGAATATAGTCTTTATATATATTTAAAGCACAGAAAAGACTAAAATAAAAATGCATCTTTAAAAAACAGCTACAGAAATGGCACAAACAGGATACTCTACCAGAAGATCTTCAAATCGATCCATCATTCTCTGCATCCTACGGGATGCATGCCATGAATTATTTTGCATCTTTGGGGATTTTTATGTGTCAGGGACACAGGACGCACAGGTAACAAAATCATGGCAATGGGAACATCTAAAACACAATAGCTTTAGTGAGAAAAACAGCAAATCATGCTTTTTGTACATTTCTTGCCCTCCCTGAACAAATAAGACATGAAATGACCAATGGGTTCAATGGCAAGGCAATAAATTTTACTATCTCTCTCAAGCCCTAGGATTTCAAATCCCATTGAAAACAGTTTTTTGGTTCTGTGGCCAGAGATCATAGGAAACCAACTGTAACTATGTTTTGGTTCCGTGAAAATTCATGGAAACCCACCTCCTAAATGTTTTCAATTTTTCATGGTCATATACTTTTTTCTTGGTACTGGAAGCTATAAACCAGTAACGTGCAGTGTACTTGGGAATGATTCAAGATGGCGGACAATAGGGAACTGAAGGATGCTAAATACTGTTTTAGTTTCATATTTAAGCCAAGTCATAACTAAAGAATTGCTCTACTAGTTAAGAATCTGAGAGCAGAAATAGTGAATTTCAGTAAACTGGCCCCTAAGGCTGAAAATGTCACTGGGAAACTTTTTTTTGGTTCTGACACGGTACCTGAAATGATCCTTACCGTGAAATCCAAGGGTTGCCTCTCTGAACTCAGGTCAGGGTCAGGTGTCATGGCCGCAACACGTGGATTTCTTGGTCTCTCGGTTATCTCGCTGTTTCTTTTCCTTCATGTTGTTTTTTGCAACTATTACGAAAGAAACTGCTCTACATTAGTAAAGGGATAAAACTCCTATCTTCGACCATCAAGCCTCAAAGACTTGTTGTTGCCGCCATTTTATATTTCTTCCCGAGCGAAACCCTGGCGACGTATCGTGTCCACGATTCGCCTTTCTCAGTTCGTTTGGACTAAACATGGCTACTCTTGTTTGTCAGCTCTGGATCTTCATTCTGACATTGACATAACGATTTTCATGGATGTGTCATCTAACCCTGGCCCCGGATTAAATCAGGGCAGTTTGTCTGTCAATGGACTAAGTGTTTTGTAACAAAACTCAAGGAGCCTGAAAGCTTTTGTGTCTCTCGGTGATGACTCAGCCGCTCAAAAGGTTTGCAAGACTACCCTGCTACAGCAGCTGGTTTACAGAGGGAATTATGATGTTGTTTGTGTTTGTGGGACCGGGCTCAATAACTCTGTTATGGATTGTGAGCTACTTTATGGCTACTCTATCTATCGAAGGGATAGAGAAGGACGCGTCAGCGGCGGTGTATTGGTCGCTATTAAAACTGACCTACAGGCCTTTCGCCATTTGAATCTTGAGAAAGAGAACACCAAACTGGTCATGGTTGAAATTAAAATGCTGAACTGTACTTTTTATTGCCCGCCTGGTTCTTCACCCGAGATTCTTCATGATTTGAACTCTTCTCTTCAAAGCAATACTGAGTCAAGTCGCATTGTTTTGGTAGGAGATGTTAATTTACCCTCTATCGACTGGTCCACCGATTTACCGGTCTCTTTGGGTACTGGGAGTTCTTCGATGGATAATATATTTTGTGGGCTGGTTGGTGATAATTTCCTCCAGCGGTTCATAACTGGTCCAACGAACATATCTGGAAGCAAGTTAGATCTTCTGTTGTGTAATTGTCCAGAAATTATCACAGACATTCTCACTTCAACACCGGAGCTGTGTGGGTTCCCAACGGATCAGCACATTTTAGAATTTACTGTCCTTTTAAAATTTAAGCGGCCTAAGCCTGTTCGCCACTACACGTACGATTTCAAACGTGCAAATTTTCAAAATCTTTGCAGTCTCCTGTCATACACCGCTTTGGAAATTGCACTTTCTGGAGACCTTGATGAGAGCTGGTCTTTATGGAAGGATTTGTTTTTGTCAGCTGTAGACCACTGTATACCTACTAAGACTGTAAAAGACACTAACTCGCCTCCCTGGATAGACAGTGAAGTTCGCCATCACATTTGTAAGAAATATGGGGCTCTGAGGAAATATCGCCTGAATAAGTCCGACGATAACAAACTGAAACTGTGTTCCTTGAGTCAACATGTTAAGTACCTGGTTAGAAGAAAACATCGCCTATATTTGGAGAAAATTGAAGGCACATTTTCTGAGAATCCAAAGTTATTTTGGAGTTATCATAGAGCTGTCCTGCACCACCAAGCCAAACCAAATTCGGTGATAACCTATAACGGCATAGAAGCTACGACACCAGCTGAAAAAGCAGATCTTTTTAAATAATTCTTATTTTTCATCCGTCTTTACTCCTCCAAGTCTCCTTGTAAACAACGATATTTCTGCTCTTTCGCACCAGCATAGATCAGTTATGCAAATACCTGATAAATTATATTACTCTCTATTAACGAAGTTGCGAATTATTTAGTCACTTTGGATACCTCTAAAGCGTGTGGCCCTGATAACATTCCTCCACGCCTTCTAAAAGAATGCAGCAATCAAATTGCACCTAGTCTTTGTGCACTTTTCAGTCTCTCCTTACGAACTGCTCGCATACCTTCTGAATGCAAAAAAGCTAATGTCACACCAGTACATGGAAAGGACTCTATGGAACCGGCTGAAAATTATAGGCCTATTTCCTTGTTATGTATTCTAAGCAAAGTACTGGAACACTGTGTCTGTATTAAACTTTATGATCATGTTAAACAATTCGTCAGTCCTCTTCAGCATGGCTTGTTGCAAAATCGCTCCTGCGTCACACAGCTGTTATCTGTTCTTAATACCATTGGTCGTAACCTGGACAAAAATATTCAAACAGATGTCATTTACTTGGACTTTGCCAAAGCTGTCGATTCCGTCGATCACTCAGTTATGCGTCAAAAGCTCAAACGATATGGTGTGGAAGGCAGCACGCTTGCCTGGTTTACAGATTACTTATTGATATAGACATCTCTGATTATGTAACTTTTAACAGTTTTCCACGTACATGCCGTGGTCAGTCTGCTGGCTGTTATCTTACTTTTCCGGCCTGTAAGACCAGCACTTTGCAAGCTTCATATTTTATCCATATTGTGAAACTGTGGAACAACTTATGCAATGAAGCCTTCCCTAGAGGCTTTACCTCTCTTGGCTCTTTAAATCATTTTCGAAGAATTTGTATAAGGCTCTTTTAATGAATGTCTTTGATGTGGACATGGTCTGCTCATGGTCAATCTCTCATGAATGCCCTTGTCACTAACTGAATATGATACATATATGTATATGTATATGCTTTATTATATTTTATTTATTTATTTATTTAATACTTATAGATTTCTCTACAGTTATGCAACAATTTTTTACAATTAGATTTTTGTACAATTAGACTTTCCTCTTACTACAACTAGATTTCACTTTTTTGTATATATTTTAAATCCTTATACCATGTTATACTTTCCTAGGGTAGACACCCTGCATGGGTCTTAGTGTCCCATTCGTGCCCATCCCTTTTGGGCTTTAATTCTTTTGTTTGTATATTTTCAATTTTTTTTTTTCTATTTTACTTTTTCGATTTGATCTTGCCCAATAAAGCTTGACATAAACTAAACTAAAAAAGATGCGGTCCTCACCCTTCAGTTCCTACCTAACTTTCCTACTTTCAAGTAACTGGGTGACTTGGAACACAGGAAAAAAAGTTCAAAATTACACAAAGTCTATTTTTCATTGAAGTTTCCATTGATTTTGCTGTTGTCAGATTGTAAGCTCCCTTCTAGAAAGACTGTCAGTCCGCAGAATTTTACTTTCATGTATTTTTCAGTGGCGTTTTCATTGATTTCACTGTTTTCAGATTGTAAGCTCCCTTCTAGAAAGACTGTCAGTCTACACAATTTTAGTTTTGTCTATTTTTAGTGACATTTTCATTGATTCCGCTGTTGTCAGATTGTAAGATCCCTTAATTCTAGAAAGACTGTTAGTCCACACAATTTTTCAGTGACAGCTTTCTAATATTATGTGAAAACATTAAACCACTTAAATCTTAACTGCCATTATTAACTGGGCATGTGGGTCCTTGTCCCCTTTACCTTTCGTGAGGTAATGAGTTTTAATGGTTATAGAAGACTTATCTAGTGACTTGTGCAGAGAGAAGAGATCTTTCCAGCTATACCCAAATGAGCATGGTTCAGTCTAACAGGCCCCAGAAAAATGCAAAAACAAAGAAAATACATGAAAAGTTTACCAACATCTGTATATAAATAAACATAATTGTTTATATCCAGTCATTTTTCTTTGCTCCATAATGACTTAAGTAGACAAACTGTGCTTGATTTTAGTTATTTTGGATGCTGTTTGTTGTTTGCAAAATAAAATGATTGTTTAAAAAAATGCAAAGTTTTCCAGAAAATTCCAGTGAACTCTTGTTCCAACGCCATACCCACCCTTACAAGTTGTAAATTTTGTACAGAAATGAGTTTTAACCAATCAGAGGTTTGAACAATGATTGTTTGAAATTAACAAATGGTTTGTCCAATCAGAACTGCAAATAATGTTTCCACTGCACTGCAACAATTTTTCTACACCTTTTAAGTCTTGTAACCTGAAGCAAGCACTATTGAAGTGCCAAGATCCTTGTAGCTCTTTACAACCTCCAATTTAATGGCACCCCTGTTAGTCATAGCTTTTTCGCTTTTGGACTAGGTACCATTGTAAACTTTGTTTGGTCATTGTTTTTCCAACCACACTTGTGAGGCTTTCCAAGAGCTGCAGGGTTGCCCCCAGGTGCTCTCACCAAGCGTTGATCGTTCATTTGTAGAGGCTTCTAAAGGAGCTGCCTGTTGTATTAATGTTTTATTTTATATCCTGTGCCAGAATATAAACAATCCTGCTCACTTTTGACTGGGGTGCACATGCATCACATAATGTTTGTTTACACAAGCCAAAGATTCTTTATCAGATAAAAAGAAAAATAACCACTTGTAAGATTACTGTTGTTTGAGTGAGTAATTAAGATAAGTAATGCTTGCAGGAATCCAAAATCGAGCTGATCAGTTTGAGGTTCTCTTAGTTTTTTGTTCTTTAAAACTTGTTGCCTAAGAATATAGAAATGCTAAGTAAAGATAAAAACAACAATACTGAAGCCACAAATGGCAAAGCTGCAAGAAAAAGACTATAAAGTGGTGACCAAAACAAGAAACAGTTATCATAAACCCCCTTCCCTCTTGATCTCTTTCACAAACCATTGTTTAAAGTGGGACCTAGGCATTTTTATAAGGCTGTGCTCTAGCACCCCCCTGGTGACCCCCTAGTGGCACCTAGCATTTCCTCATAGGCAACTATTTTTTTTGTTATTATTTATTTATTTATTTATTTTATTCAAGACATTTATTACTTTAATTACAAAGAACTACTTAAAAAGAAACTAATTACAAAATTCTAAACAACTGTGATAACAGAATGAAAGAAAAAGGGAAAAGTATTATATACTTTACAATATTATTTACATTTCGCAATTATATATTTATCACGTTACAACCAAAAAATAGCCAGGCAATTGCTGAATGTGGCTTATTTTACAAATAGTTAATTAATACTTAATTATGTAGATAAAAGAGAAATTAACACTTATTTACAGTACACTCTGAAATAAAATGAAAAAAAAACAATACAGAAAAAAAGTATCTAATAAAAGATTACAATTTTAATTACACACGAACTTAATTAAAGGGAAGAAATGTCTTTTGGCCATTTTCATAAAAGGTTTCTAATTTATTATTCTTAGTGGAAATATATTTTTCAACTTGGCATTTAATTCTTATCCTCTTAGGCAACTAGAAATGTGTAAACTTTGGCCTTTAAGTGTTAAAATTTTCAAGAAACCCTATGTATAAACACCATTAAAGAGTCCAGTTTTAAGAGATGAATCTGCTTTTAATTTTTTCCATTTTGGTCACCATTCAATTTACAGGAGGACTACCGAAAAATTACTGTGGAAAGGAAAGGAGAGACCAACTTCTTTACATCACAGGTACTTAGCTTGCACTTGTTCAGACCATAAGAAACAGTGAGTGGATGAGACTGATTAGCTGGTTTGAAGGGGGGATTCTACTGTTGGGAGAGGGCATTATCTAGTCTGCTGAGGATGAAGGTAGAAGCCAGTAGCACCCTCTGAGATCTGCAGACTTTTACAAGCAGCTGATTGTCTAATATATATTATTGATCATCCAAAGTATTTCTAAGCCCATAACATCCTTACCTCCAGAAACAATTTTTTCAAACATTTGCCAATTCTGTGGCAGTTTCAGAGTATGGCCAGATGTTTTTTCTAACAGATACTTAAAGAAAGCTGTTAACATCCTCCAAGAGCCTTTTTGTCCATTCTCACTTTCTTTTTGAATCCATTGTTTGGCTAATTTGTGTTTACTAATCTTCTGGCCACTTTCTCAAGTTTGTTTTTGCCAAAACATTTAAGCTACAGTGACTAAAATTTTACTTAACTGTTTAAATAGATTGCAGGAAGATTGCAGTAGCTGTTGCTTGTGAGCAGCCACTCACCGTTTGTTGAGATTTGCTTGCATAAATACTTTGGGGCAAGATTTTTTACACATATATTTTAATTTATAGCTCATAACAACAAATCACTTGGCTGATCCTTCGGGGAAACTAGTTGATTTTGTTGGCCTTGAATCTCAATGTTTCCATTGAGTACCCTCTCCTCTTAAAGTAATATTTTCTTACTAAATTTTTGCAAATTGTTTCTTCCCCAGATGATAAAAGATTGTATGAAAAAAGTGATAGCTGTCAATCTCCACCAAACAGTAAAGGTTAGCAGCAATAATTTATTGTTCTATTGATATTACGCCGTAGCTTCAAAGATATTTGAAGATGACTCCATGAATTAAGTCCCAGAAGTCAACTCTGTTAACCAATCCAAACCTGCATTCATAACTCATTTACCCCGCTAAAGGGCATTTCAGTTTCAAGACAATGTAGCCAAAAGCTTAAAAAAGGAGAGGAAATAAGGGAAATATATATAAAAAAAGTGAAATACCAAAACAAAATAATGCATCAGATAGGATTAGCTATAATTTTACAAATTATATCATTGATCAGAAATCAGTAACTTGACAAATAATTTTCCTTTTAAATATGTTAACTTGTTGACTTCTATTGAACAATTCAGTGGCAGATCTTTGGAAGGGGAGGCCCCCACCTTATTTTTAGGCCAAACTGAGGCCCATGATAGGGCCAACAAAAATCATTTTTAGTCTGACCACCCCCAACCCCACCCCCCTCCCCCACCTCTTCATTTAGGGATTCTGATGAGCAGGCCCTCCATCAATGGCAAATTCAAAGCTCAAAGTAGTTTGGAGGGCCTGCTCATCTAGACCCCAAGATTAAAGGGGGGCCAGACATTATTTCTTGGACCTGCAGGTTTCAGTTTGGCTTAAAAACTAAGTTGAGGGACTGGGGGTACAGGCCATTCCCCTAGGTTTGCCATTTTATTTGCTACCTTGCCTTAGGCTCTTTGCCTAAAAGGTGGAGGTTATTGATACAGAAATCGATATGAATTAGAAAAAGGTTTTGAAAATGACATTAATTGGTGCGAGACACGGACTTTGTATTTCCACCACACTGTTATTCTCTTTTTCTGCCTATTTATTGAACAGTTTGAGTTCATTTGAAATACTATAAATTAAAGCAATTCTATATTGAGACTAAATTTAATTTGAGAGGGGAAATAAGCCTGCCTCTCTAAGTAGTACCACCCCTCCCCCCCTCTTACCTCAGCAAGGTTTTAAAAAAATATGTAAGTTGCTGGGCAATCATTCAGAGTAACTGGGAATGTGGATCAATTAACAAGGTCCAAACCTCTGGAATTAAAACTTCCCCCTAAAAATCCTTCAATCAAATCTGTGTAGTCCAGTGTAGTCTTCCTTGCAGCTGTTTTTTGGATGTCACACCGAGCATTGCGTGACATTCAAAAAACAATGAACAGGGTGAACAATGAACTATGATAGGATTTCAAAAAGAATGGCTGTGTTTTATTATTCATTATAGGTTGATGATGAGTTGGAAATAAAGGCATATTATGCTGGCCATGTACTTGGAGCTGCAATGTTCCATTTAAGGGTTGGAACTGAATCATTAGTTTACACTGTAAGTTATAATCACGACACAGTACTTTGAGATAAATGAGTTTCAAGATTTGGTTCATCAAAGGTCCATTTTACCCAAAAGCAGGCCCTCTAATAGTGTCTGGCATTTGCAGATGGTTATGTTATGCAACCAATGTGCTCCATTGAATGTGAACTTGCACCAGCTACAATGCTAGGGATTTGGTTACCATTAATTTAGCATGTAATTCCCAGCTTGTACCTGTATATCCTCCTGGACCTTCTGAAGTGTAGGATAGCAGCTGTCATTGTCAGATGCCTCGTAGTTTAAAAGTACTTCACAATTCTTTGTAGCATGTTTTCCCTCTATGCGCTTTGTCAAATGGAGGAGTTGTGATTTTCACATGATTTGAAGTTTAGTTTGTCATGTTTTTCCTCTAAAATAAGTTTTAATGTATTGATACATTATGGCCAGTTTAAAAAGTAGAAATATCAATAATAATTTCTTCTCAAGGCCTTGTTCTTTTTATAGGGTGACTACAATATGACACCTGACAGACATCTAGGGTAAGATACACAGTTTCCTGTCTGTCAGTAGTATAGTCCTGTGGCTGCCTGGGTGCAATGCCACTTCTTTTAGTTAATTCATCTTAAAGTCCTGATTTTTTCTAGGTGTCTTCTCTCAGGCTTCAGTTATATTATTATAACTAGTGATAACCATAGGTTACGGAGTGCAGGCAACGGCTTTTGTAACTTACAGTCAGGTGTCTTTTTATGCTTAATTGCTTCATTGCTGCGCTTTGCATAAGTTTCCGTGACACATAGTCAAAACACGCATGATCAGATTGCGAGTGATGGATGGTCCAAAAGCGTGATCAAATTGCGTTCTGTGCATTGTGTTCAATTTTAGGTACTTTAGGAATTTCTCGGTGGGGGGATGTGCCGCTGGGACCCTGGAACCCTTAACCTATACCAGAGCTAGTTCAGCTGAATTTTGCTACCCTATACGAGAGAAAACTCCCCAAATCCCCCCTATCCTAGAGTAGCTGTTTTCCAGAAACTACTGAGGTCAGTAACACAGTCTAGCCAAAACAAAACCTTCTACCACAATCCCTAGTATAGATAAAATCTTCAACCAACTGATCAGTTTCCTGAAAAATGATACCCTATTCTAGACCCAAACGCTCTGATTTATATACCCTATCCTAGAGTAAACTGCTTGAAAACCATACCCTTCACAGCAGCACATACCTGTATAGCCCGTATATGGCAGTACACCCCCCCCCCCCCCCCCCGGGTCAAGCACTTGATACACTTAGTTTGGCTTTATTTCAAGAATATGATGAAGGAAAATACAGTCTCAGATAGAAGTTGACAACCAATTGTGTTCCAGTAATACTGCTCCTGTCGCGTGTTTGTTTCAAAATAAATTGATGTTTCTGTGTAAGTTTACTACTAATCTATGACAAACCTCTATTGAGCGGCTAACCTCCATTTAGTGGCCACTTGCCGGTACCCCAAGAGTGACCACTTATAGTGGTTCAACTGTAGTGTAGTTCTGGGGCTGCCTGGGTGCAATGACACTTCTTTTTTAGTTAATTCATCGTGAGCCCCTCATTTTTTTCGTAGGTTTCTTCTGTCAGGCTTCAGTGATATAATAGTTATATAATTCAGTTAATAATAATAATAATACTAATAATAATAATAATAATAATAATAACAGTGATAAATACTTTACAGAACAGTTGGTATGAACTTATGTGCAGATAATAAAGTATGTCAAGATTACAAACAGTATACATACAGGGTAATAAAAAGTGGAAGCCTAATATTTACAATGAAAAATATTAAGAAATAAACTACAATCTGCATTTTGGGCTGTAATCTGTCTTAACAAGTACTGATATGTTGTTGCCTTGAAAGTTTCAAACCTGAGGCCTACTGCAATGAATCCTTCTTTCTTCCATAATTTTAACTCCAATATTTTATGCTGGGACTTTCTAAGGTGGTACCACTTCCATAACTTGAGATGTAAAGCTATGACTTAATTTTCTTAGGGCAGCTTGGATTGACAAATGCCGACCAGATGTGTTGATAACCGAGTCAACATATGCAACAACCATCAGAGACTCAAAGAGGTAAAAACTGACTGGATATAATACGGGAACAGTCAACAGCAATAATTAAACTGTATTGTTATTGTATAGTTATGGACTTACCTCCAGGGTAAGGAACAAATACAAAATGTTCAAAATAAATTAGTGCCTCCTGAAAAATGCAATAAGCACTTATTTACCTCAATGTTTTTTGTTTAAAAGTAGTTAGGTAAAATGTATAACTGCACATTCACCAATCAACTGGTTAAAAAGCACAGCGATAGTTCTTCTTGCATCGCTGTTCTTTTTAATATTTCTTGTTTTTATTTTTTATTTTTTTTTAGTATCCGGGCCCGTTGTAATTGGCCACAGCTGTTACGGTGTTCCTGCCAACGTTCTTTCCTTTTTTCTTACTTTTGAGCTGTGGACTTAGTGCCCTAACCTTCAAGTGAATGTGAAGCTGATGGTGACCTTCTTTTGATACAAACCTCCTTTGCTTTAAGTATATTTGGATGAAGACTGAAAGAATCCAAATTCACTTTTTAAGTGTTGTTTTTGCTGCTATTGCATCCTTTGATCTTAAAGTCCCTATTGCATTTGGTAGAAAATAGTTTGGCATTTACTTTGTCATTTCACTGACTGTTTTAACAAGTACAATTCTCGCGTCTAAATCACACAATTTAAATTCACTTACTTAATTGAAAATTTAAAACATTAAGTAGGTGCTGTGATGCTATGGTTTTTTGTAGTAAACTAATGGGATCAAATTTCTGCACTGAAGGTCTCTTTTTTAGCCTTTAAAAATCACTGGGTGTGAATTAGAATTTAAAAATTATGCTGAATTTCTAGGAGGTCATACTAGGCTGTGCTTCTGTTATGCAGTAAATTAACTGATACCTCTAGTGTGTGGGTTTCCCCCATATATACTGTCCTGAAATTCGCAACTAAATCAGAGATTTCAGATGCTTGGCATGGTGTCTGCAAAGAAAATTGCTTTCCTAGCATTTACATTAAGCTATTTCTAACCCTGATCTCCTTATTTTTTGTTGTGTTCTTAACTTAATGCTAACCAGACAGGACATTCAGGATATTCAAGCACTGACCTTTTCTGACTATAAAATTCACAGATGCAGAGAGCGCGACTTCCTAAAGAAAGTTCATGAGTCCATGGATAAAGGTGGAAAGGTAATTAATTTTCTGGAGGGTTAAAACAATAACTCTATTCTGTCACAATTTCCGCTGTTAAATAGTTGTTATTTCTTTTTTTCTTTTCTTTTCTCCTACATTGACTTACAACTAGTGAAAATATATAAATTTACAACCCAAAAAAATTCTACTGGCAATTTACACCAATTAACTAATAATCCACAAATGCATCTTTGGGTTTTCTAAATTATGTGAAAGAGGCAATTACAGAAAAGTAATACTCTTTGACTGTATGCAATACATGTAATCAGTATTCTGTTTTTGACCTGTTGTTAGGTCAATATGGCTGGATGTTGGCCAAGTTCTTTTCGCATCTTTATTGAGTCAGGGTCTATTACCATAAAATGCAAACATGAATGACGCCAATATCCAGCCATCTTAGTCAATAAAGGATCTACTGTTTTGCCAGGAAGTGAACTTTTTCGCGTGAGATTAATGCGGCAAATCCCAAACAGTCAAGATTGGCCCATCTTGCCCACTTAGGTAGCCAATTAGAACATAGCATTTGCTTCAGCTTCCTTTCTTACGCATTCAGCCATTATACTCAGTTAAAGTCAGAAGGTCTGTAACCGCACCTTGTTAGACTGGCTCTGTTTGAAGAGCACCAGTCTGCTAAACATAATTAAATGTGTTGATTTGACTATACAGGTGTTGATTCCAGTGTTTGCATTAGGAAGAGCTCAGGAACTTTGTATTTTATTGGAAACATATTGGTATGATACTGTTTGTAGTATTTAATTTTCTTTGTTTGATTACCACTCGAGACATGTATAATCAATAATTCCATATTAAGTTTATGTAATAAATAGTTGAAGCGCATAGGAACTCTCATCCACTCAGTCACTATAACTAATCACAAACAAATAATCCAAATCAAACACAACTAAATTTGCAGAAGACAAACAAGTTTGATATACAAGCATGGCTAAGGAGTTGCTGACAAACAAATCCAGCTACCTCCAGATGGTGATTCTGATACTTCATTCTCTGCCACCCTTCTGTCTGTTGTTGGTTTGATGTTTGAATGATATTTGCGAAGGTTCTTCAAATGTTTTTGTTAAAATTTCATAACTAAACTAAAAGCAATTTCAAAAAGGGTGACACTTGACACTTTGCAGATTGAATAGGAATTTGAAAACGTTGATTTTTGAGGAGAGGAGAGGAGAAAACCTAAGTACCCAAAGCAGAGAAAAGAACCAAAAACAAACTCAGCCCACCAGCCCACATGCTGTCAACGTTGGCCACATTGGTGGGTAGCAAGTGCTCTCACCGCTGCACTATTCCTGACCCCCTTTCTCTTTGTTGCGCTCTGCTGGTCTATACATACATTTTGACCATAATGGAACCAAATTAATGTACCAGGAGCAGGCAGTCCTTACCCCTACTTTTCTTTTCTAAAATCACAAGTTAATTTGTACTGGTCTTATTTTTTATTTCCCAGGGACAGAATGAATCTAAAAGCCCCTATATACTTCTCAACAGGGCTAACTGAAAAGGTATGTGAATTTTACCACAGTTGTCTGTGATAAACTTAATTTGACTCATTCTATGACTAAGCTATACCAAGTTGTAGTTTGCCATTGTGTTGTATCCTATGTCAATATCCCAGCAGACCTTAATTCAGGGTTTTGAAATAAACTACCCCCTCTGCATGCAAAGGGCAGTTTGCAGCCAGAATGACCAAACACAAAATACTACTTCCTAAGGTGCGGGATTGCAGGAAAGCCACTCATGCTCATTTGCATCTCATTAAATAACAAAAGATTAACAGTAGTACTCAGAGGGTTGTAAGTTTGATTCTCTCAGCAAGCTCAGAATTTTTTCTGAGTTTTCTTGTGATAGATTTCTCCGTCTTCTTCAATACAGTACATATTTTGACTCCACTACACAACATCAACAGACAAAACGTAATGGCAAATAAGTTTATTTTGGGACGGCTTGGCGAGAACCAACCCTATAAAGTACAGAGTACTTATGTAAATGCAATAATAGGTGATAACTGGTGAATACCTAATGTACAGCACTTGTAAACTAGCTTTCACAAAAAGAAAAACTCGTGCTACAAATGGTCGCTCTTGACCTGAATCTCCCAGTTAAGCACGCAGGCTTAGTGCCAATTAGGCTGCCAGTTATTCTGGGGAAACTAATTAATAAAACTCTGACAACGGATAACTGGCACAGGGAACACGGTAGGAGCACAGAGGCTAAGCAAAAAAAGAAAAACTGCTACAACTGGTCGATCTCGACCTGAATTCCCCTAACAAGCACGCAGGCTTAGTGCCAGTTAGGCTGCCAGTTAGGCTGGGGAAACTAATTAATAAAACTCTGACAACGCATAACTGGCACAGGGAACACGGTAGGAGCACAGAGGCTAAGCAAGAAGAAAGAACTGCTACAACTGGTCGATCTCGACCGGAATCCCCAAAAGAAGAACGCAGGCTTAGTGCCAGTTAGGCTGGGGAAATTTGATAAAACTCTGATCAACGGATAACTGGGACCGGGAACACTTCAGGAGCACAGAGGCTGACCACCAGGAAAACTGGGAATTATCTCCACTAATGTACCCAATAAGGCACGTAGCCCAATAACCAGTAAGGCTGCCATAAAAGGCTAGGGCAGGACATTGAGGGTAAACAAATGGATAACGACCCTGGCTAGAGGTCTGTAACATTGCCTGCAACCTAACTGCGTCAAACGAGACTTATGTCGCCTCCTAAAGAGCGGTTCTGGGACAGCTGGCCTAGGCATACATAGAAACTAAATATATCAAGTAAAGGAGCAGGTGCAAAACTGAGATAACTGTACAAGTACATAAAATAAGAAACGGGAAAAAGCTGAAAACTAGCAGAGCTGAGCTACCGCTTACAAACTGAAGTAAATGCGGTCAGACGGAGGCCAAAAAAAACCTGCCCAAAAAAACCCCGAAGGGAAAAAATGCGGGCAGGAAATCTGGGTAGGAACCAAGGCTCAAGCTCAAAGCCCTTCCTTCGGGACTTTACAATGTAATCGAGAATATGTTGCTCCAAAAATAAATAAAACAAAAATTTAAGAAAAACCAAAGAGAGGTTGGTTCGTAAGCCTAGATGACGTACACGTGATATACGCAGCCTTATATACCCCCGATATGGCTACCCATGGTGCACCCGGCCTAGTACCCAGGCCCTGTTGTATCTCGTGCCGTCAAAATATTTATTTCTGCCTTCTTCGCGGGCTCATTCGTCAGAAATAACATATTTTGACTCCACTACACAACATCAACAGACAAAACGTAATGGCAAATAAGTTTATTTTGAGACGGCTTGGCGAGACCCAACCCTACAAAGTACGTAGAGTGACAAAGTATTGGGCGAAATGACAAATGAAAGCTCCTAGAGCCCAAGAAACTTGGAAACTGAAAGCCTTTTTTTCTAGGTAACCATCGGTAGGCGTCCTTAGCTAGAACGGACTTCCGGCGGGCGAGCCACTGAAACACACTGTCACTAACCCCATTATAACCAGCGGAAGTGGCCCCTCTCGAACGCAAGGAATAAAAACCAAAACTGGAAGGGTTAATCCCGACACTTCTCAGGTCCTTGCGAAAAGCCTCTCTAATTGTGGTAAAGCTGATAGGCTCGTCCTGGGAAACTAACTTAAAGGAGTTGTTCTCGCGAGACATGGGGCTAAAAATGAGATCCCTGGAGCTAGAGGGATGGAAGAATGAGCAAGGTACAAGCAGGGCCAAACATTTCCGAAAAAATCACTTCGATTCATCGCCGTTACGAAGTTGGTCGTTCTTGCTTTTGAGAACCTTAATGATCATAAAACCCTCATGAAAAATAATATAATTCACCCTAATTATGGAGACCTCATCAAACCTAAAATCCTTTTGGGAGCACGCCTAACCCCTTCAATAATCGGGTTATCCGTGGGAGAGGGGATACCCGCCATGGTATGAGCCCATTTAATACCGTAAACAGCCGAGTCTACGACGCACGGGGAGTGCGACTCTTCAATGAGGTGTTGCAAATACAAGGCAACATGGCAGGGACTGGCAGGAAAGGCCCAGGAATGAAGCTTACTGGCAGCAAAACATTTTTACTTGCGAGAAGCATGAAGGTACACCACTGTCGTATTAACGGCCTTTGAGGAGAGAACCGTCGATTGCATTGTAGACTGTCTGTCAGCCTCAGGATTCAACCCACTGGTGGGAAATTCTGGGCCCCGCGCTGGAAACCAGAGCGGAATATATCTGGAAAGTAATCGAAAATACAAAAAGAAAATGTGAGGAGCACGAAATAAAAAAGAATTTCAAAAAAAAAAGCGGGCTAAAAACACCGGAAAAGGGAAGTGAGAGGAGAGTGGGCGGGGGGGGGGTGTCAAAAGGCTACATGCAAAAACCTAATGGGTCCAAACCTAAAGGTACGCATAACACGCGTGTAGAGGCACTGGTAACACTTTGAGTCAGGCGGCATAGAGCAGAAGCCCGCCAGGGTCGAGGGAGGTCTGGGGCGCCGAAAATAAACTCGAAGCGCTATGACGCCAAAAACTAAAGGCCTGGTTCTGAAAAGGGAATTACGGACCTTCCCTGGAACAAATAACTCCTGGAACTTAGGCAATAAAACCCAGTCGACAACAAAACTATTCCAATGCACTCCATCTCTAGTAGAAATATTCCAGAAAATAGCTGACTTCCATAGGTGAGGAACAAGGGTTCCCGTGAGAGCGACAGAGCCCAACGTGTCTGATGACTCTCTGATAATGAGGCAAACAGGTGGGCCAAGCCAGTTGTCGTCCTAACCCCAATTTTGAGCGAAGGCATAAACAGCCTAACAGCCTGGCTGAAAAACTCGAGAGTTAAGCCTAGGCAACTCGCCGTTGTAGCTACAGGCGAACCTGTCAATAGTGTGAGGACCTAAGAGGTGATTTAGCCCTTGAAAAACAAAATCGTTGAGGCCGTAACCATCGAAGTCAACGAGCTTGCAGATACAGTCCGCACTGGCGTTCAGGTCCCTAGGGACCCACTTGACCTCAAACGAAATACAATGATGGGAGCAAATTTGAAAAACAACTAGGGCTAAATCCTGGAGATCTCCTTTCCTGCTGCCGTCGCGAAGAATGGATTCGACGTTCTGGTTGTCAGAATAAGATAAAGGGCTCGCGAAGGGTAGTAGGGCAAGACAAACCGCTTTGAGCTCTCTCCAATTCGATCTACGAACACTTTCCGACCAATTCTGATGAAAAATCAGCTCAGGTTCAGACTCCCCTTAAGCGCCACAGGCTGAAATGTAAGCATCGGAGAAGCCCGAGCTTACTCTCACTGGAAGCGAACTAGAACCCCTCAAAAAATTTTGCCGTTGAGAGGCTAACATTGTTCGGCCAAAATTCAATTTCATACAAAGAATCAACGGACAGGAAAACCTAGCTATCCCAGGAAACAGCAGAGTAAACAACTGTGAAAAAGAAATCGCGACGGATCCCACGCAACTCGAGAGGGAAATACTTTGGCCAGCTACACACGGGACGCGTAGAACGTGGACTGTGGTGGAAGACTAATATGAAGACAAAGCCGCCAGGTCGTGAGACAATTTAGCAATGCGTTCATCTGTGGCTCTTATACTTCCATCGAGAGAGTTATGTTGAGATGAACACGAAGCCACGAGAAAATATGAACCGGCTCCCACAGGGACTTTTCCTCATTAGGAATTCGAACAAAGCGAGACTAAAGCAAATCGGTTTGGACAGTCCGCAAACTGTAAATTTAGGCCTGAGCGCGATAGTGTCTTCCTCCTATAGCTAGACCATAGTCAGGAAAAATGGCGGCAATAGGGATACCTTGGCTTCTTCTTGATTTCTGAAGCGGTTTGAGGGAGGCTGACAAGAACCCAAAGGGAAGCGCGCAAAGTAAAAAATACCTAAAAATCCAGGTGCCGAGATCCCAGGCGAACGCAAGGAAATACCGGTGATCAGGGAAAATTACGATAACCGCACTAGAAATAAGATATGAATAAATAAAAACCCATCTCAAAAATTTAAGTGGCCATGGACAAGTCTTCGCACTTGAATTTTTGTTTCAAGAAAAAAGGTGCAAACGTGCCTAAAATCCAGGATTAACCTTTGTTAGACGGAGCGGCGGGTCAAACAGAAAGCGGGTAAATGATATTGGAATGCAAAACATTTGTAAAAGGAGGTTGAGACTGGGAAGCTCATTAACAGCTACGGACAAAAAGAAATGTAAACACGTGCGGAGGCATTGTAGGATTTGTAAAAAAACATAAAAAGCTGGAAGAAGAGAGTTTTCTAACTATGACTAATAGCATTCAAAATGAACAGAGAAATTAGCAAAGTATGCCAGAAATAGATCACTATGAAAAATCTTCCCCAAACTGAAGGTAGAATAGGAATATCAACGGTACACTCAGAGCTCTAAACCGCGCCTAAAACTAGCGGCGTGAACGTCAGAAGAAACTGGTATAACATCGAGACAATCCTGATCCGTATTACGGCTTGCCGCCTAAAAAATTCAGTCAAATTAGAATAGACTGCACCTGATTGTTGTCCTTCATCTAGCCATTTAGGAGTTTGGGATGTTTGGCTTGTCCATCGTCGGGTAACAGGAACGCTTTCCAAAGGCAAAACAGGTCCCGACACTGGGTCGACGAGAAGGCGAAAAACAGGAACATTTGACATAAGAGGCTGGGGTTGCATCTGTGAACTGCGAGGATCTGTTGTGGAGGGTTGAAAGAATGGTCTTCTTCTTCTTACGGGCCTAGTACACTACACGGCCGCAAAATTCTGCACTGTGGATCCTTTGAAACTGGTCTTCGTTGGCTGCTCGGCCAAATATTCGTTAGCGCGCTTGATTTGACCAACGGTTTTTGTTAACAAATCTTTAAACGAGTCCATTAACTGTTTGTTATTCTCCTGAATGAGATCGGACACTTCGTCTTTGCTGACGGATATAACGCAAGAAAGAGCCGATAAGAACGTTAAGAAAAACCAAAGAGCGGTTGGTTCGTAGGCCTAGATGACGTACACGTGATATACGCAGCCTCATATACCCCCGATATGGCTACCCATGGTGCACCCGGCCTAGTACCCAGGCCCTGTTGTATCTCGTGCCAACAAAATATTTATTTCTGCCTTCTTCGCGGGCTCATTCGTCAGAAATAACATTTGTTCTGTACATTGTTCTTTTAAGCACTGAATTAATTTTCTTCAATCCCACACTTCTATCAAAATATGGAAAACCAATCTTTTGTAAGAGATAAAACAGTTCTGTCCCCAGTTAGTACTATATAGTGTACCTTGAAGCTTAATTAGAGGCGTTTTATCCGAACGCTAAGTCAGTTAAATAAACATATTCTTCTTTTGTGATCCTTGCAGGCAAATCATTATTACAAGTTATTTGTGACATGGACAAACCAAAAAATAAAGAACACATTTGTACAAAGAAACATGTTTGACTTCAAGCACATCAAGGTAAGTGCATGAGATGGATTATAAAAACGATGAACTCAGCCAGTTAAATGCCTGCAGCAGTTTGACTTTTGCTTTCTTGTCACTCAATACCCATGATCATTCTATAAATAAAGAATGAAAGTAACTTTGTGTGATACATTATTTTGCAAATTGCAGCTAAATTGCAATCAAGAGCAAACCTACTGCAAAAAAGGTAGATTCCTCTTAGTATTTGTTTCATGACCAATCACATCCAATTTTGACTGAAATTCTACTTCGTGCTTTTGGATAGCATTGAAATTGGTTGTGATGTACTCTGTGACGGTTTTAAAATTTAAAGGTCTTCCTACCCATCGGTAAGAAAACACAGTGCATTAATTACAATGTATCAAATATGTTTTATTAACTGGGGATGTTAGCAAGTGTGCTTTTGTCAAGGCACTGTTTCTTAACCTTTGTCCTCGGTGAAACTTGATGATTATGATGATGATGATGATCACAGAGACAACAACAATATTATAACAGATTAGACTTGGAGCTTTAGGTCACATCCACACGAATCCAGATTTTTTTGCGTGAATTGGCCTTTTGTCCACACGAAACTAGTAAATCCCATCATCGAAGCTGCATCTTTCTGAAGCCGCTGCCCAGATTACTTTAAGGCCGCGTCCACATGAATCTGGGTAAAATGTAAGTGGTGTCAGAAAATCAATGTCCAGATTTGTGTGGACGAGACCTTACAATGCAGCAGATTTACATTAAATTAATTTGTAAACAAACCGCTCTTTTTATACTTGAATGGTTTGATTACTGTCTCTTTCAGCCCTTTGACAGATCCTACATTGACAATCCAGGACCAATGGTAAGAAACGTTTATCATCTCACATAGCAAGCTTTTTTATGTTTTTTATTTAATATCTAGTGCATTTTAATTTAACCCTGTAAGCCACAATATTGTTGTTCAATTTCTCTACTCTGATTTCCATACATTTCCTTAAATAATTAGTTGAGAGAATTTGTTTAAAGATCAAACCTTTTTTACCCTTGATTACTTACGCATTGGTACTGTTAGAAGAAAATTAGTATCAGTCACTCTTGGGACTAAAGGGTTAGAATAATAGTAACTCTACTTTGAGGCATTTAATCCTTTGTGTAACTCCTTTACACAAACACAGTAAGCAAACTTATTACTGGCAACTGCTTTATTGAAATAATGCTTGTTTCATGCAGAATTTATAATATCGGTTCCACTGTAGTTGTTGGCTTGTCTTTAGTGATAATTGAAGGTTTTCAATAAGCTCAAACCCTGAATAGAAGACTGACCCACCCATAGTTCGGGCTAACCTTTGTTTATCAATCTTTGATGAATGAATGTTTCGGTGGGCTCTCCTCCCTCTCGTTTTTAGGAGCTCGTACTATCCCGGCTTAAAGGGCATACGTAGACTCAACCACTAACAGTCCCAGCCAATTTCTATGATCAATGAGTTATAACAGCCCCTTGCTGTTGGTTTTTAGTGTCCGGAACATTTTATTTTTGGCACCGTTAGAACGGTAAACCATTCCCGTGCATATGTTTTCACAGGTTGTGTTTGCCACACCTGGCATGCTTCACGCTGGATTGTCGCTTCAGATTTTCAAGAAATGGGCTTCAGATGAGAAGAACATGGTATGGATCTTTGTTGACCAAATTATCATATCTTATAGATACATTTTATGAGAATCAAGTCTTCTTTCTTCAGACAACCATAAACTGCCGCCCATAATCCCCCCCCCCCCCCCCTCCAGTTGTAGGCCCATCTACTTGTAAACAAAAGGATACTTCGATTACAAACCCCCTGGTATATTACCTTTCCTCTCCCCTCCAACTATATTGAACTGATTTAAGGAAAAAATGAAGAACAGCTCCCCCAAAAAAACCGTCGGGCGACTGTCGGCCCACAGTCGACCGACGAACGGCCGATTGTCGGTAACGGACTTCTATGGAATGCTGTCGGTCGATTGTCGGCTGACTGTCGGCCGCCTGTGTCGGTGATGTGTCGGTTAAACTCATCGCTAATGATGAGCTTGGGAGCAGGTGCCTTAAAGGTTAGTAGGGGGCCAAATGCAATAAGCAGAGAGGAGGTATCCATGGCAACCCTGGAAGCGGGAACCACCCCAAGAGCAGCCACTAACCGGCACCGTCACACTGAATAAATTCAGTGGAGATACTTACCTAAGAGAATACTTACCTCAGAAAATACTTACCAAACCACCAGGCAGGGAGGGAGGAGAGGGAGCAAGAATCCGCAATGATTCGCAAGTAGGCAAAAATTGATCCGCTACTATCAGCAAGAATCCGCAATGATTCGCAAGAAGGCTAAAAATGATCCGCTACGATCAGTAAGCAAAGCTACAATGCAATGCAACACTAGCAAAAGGGTACACAAGGAGCCCTGCAATTCCCCGCGGGCCGCCCCGTAGGTCACATACTGAAGTGGGAGAAGACCGCTAGCCAGCTCGCTCGAGTTTAACTTTGCCTAAATGATATTTAGCCACATTAAAAATCATGGTGTGTTTTGTCTTATTTCATGCCTAAACAGTAGTTACGTGATATATACATTACATTGGAAAGCTTAATTACGTTTTGAACCGTAATTAAAACAAGTAAATGCAAAACGTATTTTCGTCAGCACTGCTATAGCTTATTGAGAAGCGCTTGTTCTATCCCTGTCATTAGCCCCCTCAGATGTAAGCCCCTCCAATTACACGCCCTCCTAAAAACCCTTTACAAAGATCTATAAGGCAACGGGTAACAAGCGACGGTTTACGGTATTTGCCTGTGGCCATCTAGTCCCTCCACAGGCTCGTCGCCAAGTTTGGTGTACATGCGTTCAGAAACCCTCAAAACAAACTTGTAGCAGTCTGTTACATGTAAGAATGTTTGCTAAGGGCGAGTGAGCCAAAATTGGAAAGAGTCAATCATGTTATTTGGGGACGGGGTGGCAGGGACATTATTGTACCATTTTATGAGCACTTTTGATGAACTACCATCTGGATTGTAAAGGAAGTGGGTTGCTTGCCAGCCAATCAGGGCTTTCATTAGAAGCCGGCTACCGCCGGAGCTCCGGCGGCTGCGAGTCATCGAGTCACCGGCTACTTAGCCATGTTTGTCAGCAAATACTTCAAAAATATAACTCTTAAAATGTTTACAGCCTACCCATTTTTCAGTTGAAATAAATCTGATAAAATATAGCGCACTCTTGCCTTGAGAGTTTTGGAATAAAGCATATATCAACACGATTTCTTTACCGCGACGGATCGCAACTGATTGAGGAACGCTCAGCCATTTTCAGCGGTATCATAATGAAATTTAGCCTCGTTCCCAAACAATTACCACGTGGTTGGTTGAACAAAGATGGCGGCCAAGTGTAGCCTCGGACAAAGTGAATTGTTTTCATTCTTTAAAGAAACCACGAACCGGAACAGGTATTTTGAATAAATTTTGACTTTGCAATTTTCAAAACGGTCAACAAAGCTAGAATTAGAACTGTCAGAAACAGTACTGAAATTGTCAAAGTATAAATTACTACTGAACTAGTGGCCAGTGTAATCATCAAAATTATTTAAGGAGGAAGAAGTTTGTCAAGATTTTGATGAAGAAATTAGCTATACTTTCAGTTGAATGACAGCATCTTCTCACAGCTTTACGACCACACTGGCTATATATCATGATGTTTGGTGTAAATTTAAAGGTTGGGGTTGCAGCTTGGGCCTTGGTAAGTCACGTGGCAAGCACTCCTGCCAAACTCAATTACCTTACATGTTCACAAAAGCTCTTGAAAAACACACAGAAATCTTCCAATTAAAGGGTTAATGGTATGCATCATTAACTTTACTTTCTCATGCCAGGAATGCTGGAAATCGCATTTCCGAGCTTCTAAATTTCAAAATTTTCTGGGGGAGCATGCCCCCAGACCCCCCAAGAAAAGGTGGCCTTCGGCCAGCTAAACATTCACAGCCGCCTACTATTATATGGGCAGACGCCTACTTCAAATCTTATTGAAAGCCCTGGCCAATAATTTTGTTCGCGATTTCGCATCCTCACAAACTATAATTTTTTTAAAATCTGCCCTCCTGCAGCTTTGCACTTGATCTCTTTGAAAGAGCAGCAGAAAATACTGAAACTAATAAAATGTGGAAACCAATGCTTTTTAAAGGAGAAAGGGGCTCGGCAAGTAAATTAAATGATAGTTCTGTTTTTGATCTTTTCCAAAATCGTTGTTTGCAGTTCAATAGCTTGTGCGGCTCGTAGCCTTGAATGCCGTATTCTATGAGTTTACTTTGGTAATATACCATAGGTTTTTGACCAACCAGAACCCGATAACTGTTGATAACTGATTCTCAACACGAATATGAGCCAGTCAAAGTATAAGCTTTGGCTGTGTACATGTTAATAGGTTAAAAAATCTTAGATCATTATACGTTTCTGGGAAACTGCCCACCTACCCCTCCCCTAAGCCAACATTTTTCCTGAGAAGTAAGTGCAGTTAATGTTGGCTTAGGGGAGGGGTAGGTGGGCAGTGTCTCAGAAAAGTATAATAATTCAAAATGTTTTGTTTGTTAATAACAGGTAGTAATCCCTGGTTATTGTGTTGCTGGTACCGTTGGTCACAAGGTTCTGTCTGGACAGAAAAAGATTGAACTGGATAAGAAAAGTGTTGTAAGTACTAAGGATAATGAGAACTAATATTGGTTTCTTTTTAAAAAAATCATATTAAATAGGAGCTTGGAAATTTCTCATGATTTCTTTTGGAATTATTGATTCGCCTAAATTCTAGGAGCTGTTTAAATTCTTTAACTTGTCAGGCATATATGAAAAATACTTAATACTACCAAAATGGTCAAAGGCATTCGTGATCAACAGCCTTACATGCATCAAATTACTTCTCTTGCAACAAATCAGGTTGCTGCTGTTCGCGTGAATAGGGACTTTACGAACCAGAACGCGACGCAGTTTGAAAACACCGAAACCGAGAAGGGCCCGGGCAAGAACGCCGTCACGAGCGCGGGAAAAACAAAGTTACGGACGCGAACGCGACGACAGAGGCAGAGCTGTGCAAATCCTTTAAACTCTGCTAAACACATTTTCGTTTTACAACTTGCGTTATATATCATAAATGGCAACATTCAGAGAGTTAAGGGATGCTTTATTGTTTGCCTATCAAGATGGAAGCATTTATGATACAGAGTTTGCCCTGTTGTACGATTTACATTGTTCTGAAAACCTCGACTTTCCTTATTGGAAGTATGGTCGCTTCGATCTTGATTCTATGACAGATGATGAGTGTAAGGCTGAGTTTCGGTTTTTCAGGAACGATATTTATGTACTCGGAGAAGTTCTTGATATTCCAGACAAAATGAAATGCCCCAGTGGCGTTCTTATTACTCATTTTCACAAGGTTATACAGCCATATAGATTTGCACTGTAGTCATTATAACACAACGGGGAAGGAGGAAAAGTCATAGAAAAATATATCGAGTCTAATGCAATATATAACATAAAATTGTAATGCCTGCAACCTACTGACCACCCGCCCCTACCCCTTATCCTGCTTTTTATTTACTAATGACCGCAGCCTTGGGACTGAAATACAACTCACAATTTTTTCAATACAACTTGATTGTGTCTTAATCATTAAACTGATTTTAGCGAAGAGTACTGTTAATCCTACAAGAGAGATTTTAAAATTAGAAATGTGAGCTTAATATTTGGCCTCAACATAGTCCCTCCCCTAGATTCCCCAGCCCTTCTTATCCTAGGAAGGTTTTTAAAACCTGTTTTCGAACACATAAAGAATCACCAGTTTCTTTTATAGCAGACTGTAAATACAGAATTTTATTGCAGTTTACGAAACAGAATGCAAATTTTCAAAAAAATTATTCAACTATTCTAGACAAAAAAACATTTTCTAATATGCCACCATCCAATGAGATAACTGCAAGAATAGAACATTACAAAAGGCGGGCTCCTCGGCACAAGAAAAATGCGATACCACTGTTGAAATATAAACACTGATCGCTGACAGAAAACGTTCGTGTGACTCTTGTCAAAACAAAGACAATAGTTTACAATTAACCTGAGATCAGGCGTTTTTTTTTTTTGCTTCTTTGGCTATAATAGGGAGAGGGCATGATCTCAGGCTAGTTTACAATATACATACTGGTTTTCAAAATCAAGCGACAGCTATACCAGCAATACTGGTGAATTTTAATTGAATTAGGTAGCTATTTGTTCACAAGTTTGTCCAACAAACTCATCAGTGTTTTAGTTTGGTCTTGTTGCTGTCTCAACCTCAGTTGTTGTGACGCCAAGAGTTGCTGTCGCTGCTGTTGTTGTTATTCTTGCATTAGCCTCATCATTTCACAATACCCACACGATCCCTTACGGACCTTTTATCCACAGCAAAGACAGGCTTGGGACAGGTAGTCACTGAGTGTTGGCTATTCTATCCCAACTTTCGCTTCTTTGCGACGAACCCTTTCTTGTTTTGAACGGATTCTCGGAAACAACCTCTCTGCATAACAGGACATCGTGCTCGCTTGTCCAGGTACATCACAGTACTGCGCGAAAAAAAGAACAGTCTGCTTTAGTTTGTTTTCAATGAAGAACAAAAATATAAAGTTAAACTCACTTTAATCTTATATTTAAGCAGGACAGGAAATTGAATCTTCTAATAAACTATATTGGACTTGCTAGTTTTCGACTTTGGTATCGAACTCAGCGGGTCTTGGTGTTGTCCATTCATCATAGCGGTAACCAATTGACCTACAGTAAAAGGCAAATTAAAATGTTTGTTTGGTATTTTTTTACAATAAATAACATTTTCATGGACTTAGAAAAACAGTTTTGCCTATAAGGTAGCAAAAGAAAATTTAATTCTAGGTCAAATTCAGTAGAAACTACTCACGTTTTCTGGAAACGCTGCAAGTGCCAACCTCGTGTTCTGAACGTGAAGAAGACGAGTTGCAGTTTAGCGCCAAGCATGCGCGGTGGAGCACTTTGTGAGCAAATTACTTCCGGTGACGTTTCAGGCTGCGTCGCGTTCTGGTTCGTAAAGTCCCCAATGCTGTTAACATAACGCGGGAGGTTCATTTCAATCCTTTGCTAACTCATGAATAGTGTTCTAATAGTTGGTGTTGTCTGTATTGTAACTTTTCAGATTGACGTAAAGCTTTCAGTGCAGTACATGTCATTCAGTGCACATGCGGATGCAAAAGGAATCATGCAGCTTATTCGTCAGGTGAGGACGATGAATACAGTTATATTTTGTTGTAATGAAGAATAAATTAAAGAGGCAGAAGCCAAATTGTACAAGTCAAACCTAGAGTTAAGGTCAGCGACTTTGCACCATGTAATAGGTGGGGTACTTCCCTTGGGGCGGTCACAGCTCTTGCAAGGCCTTACAAGCTTGGCTGAAAAAACAACAAGCAAACAAAAGCAACAATGAATATATCCCTTAAGACGATAGAGTTGCGTGTTATCGAAGATTCAATGAATTTAGAGATTTTAAAGGGCTCTGTGCTATCCGGTTCCTTCTTTTCTTTAGAGAAGTACGTACTGTTAGAATTACACTTAAGCATAACAATTCTTCCTGCTCTGCTGGACTCCTGAGATTGTGTAGTTTTGTAAATGAAGAGTAAATAAAGAGAATAAAGAAGTGGAAATAATGAATGTATAAATTTGATATAATTATCTGAACCGTGAAATGAAAGAGAAATAAACAAAGAGAAAATCATCGCATTTAGAAACGCAACTAGCAAGCCAAGAGGGAGTTGGTCATTGAAATTGGTTCGTAATTTACCAAGAAAAGATGAGGATGAAATAGTGAACACCGTAATTCCTCAAGTAAGCCCCCCCCCCCCCCCCCCCGACGAAAGTTATTAAGCACCCCCTCCCCTCCCCTAATTGTTCTTTACTAATAAATGGGAGACTGTATTAACTAATCACGACTGTAAAACTTCCCTTGAACTGATCCGGGATGGTTAATTTACCAACTGGAAGTGCGGACTTGATTCTGATACTCGGCTGCGTCACCAACCTTCTTGTTCTTGAGCTTCTCCACTTTGTATTTTAGTTCTTTATGGAGAACTGATACCGTGATCTTTTCTAAATTAAACAAGCCCTCCCTCTTAAATATGCCCCCCGTCTCTATTAAGCTCCCCCTTAAATGGGCTTGAAATAAATAAGCCCGGGGGGGGGGCTTAATAGAGGATTTACGGTATAACAATTTCATATGTTTGAACTGCGGAATAAAAAAGAAATAAATGAAAAGAAGGTCATCGCAGTTGCAGACGCACCTTATGTAGTTGCGAAAGGAAAGGATTCCAATCCTGACCTCTCCATTTCCCGTGCGGCGTTCTAACCAACTGAGCTACGCCTAGCAGGCAGACTGGAGGAAATAAGTGGTAACTTTCAAGTTAGGATAAGTGCTTGTCTGTCTCAATTTCAGGCGGAACCGAAAAATGTTGTTTTGGTTCATGGTGAAGCGGGAAAGATGGACTTTCTGAAACAGAAAATCGAGAAAGAATTCGGTAAGGGGACTGAAGTATTATTTCATGGAAAATGAAAACATAATGTTCTTAACAAAACCAACAGAATTGAATTATACATGAAACAAAGCCAATGTATTTGCCTTTCCCAAGGCTAGTCAATCAGGCAGTTAAAAGGCTATTGCTTTGTAGAGAACAAATTTCATTTCACATTACCAAGAAACTGTTTCTTGGTTTACTGATGTCCGTGTCATGAACGTGTGTGGTCTGCACGGCTTTTAGAGCTCTTTGTTCACTGGTCCTATAAACTGTATCTCCTAATTGTTATCAGGGCTAGAGGCCTTAATGTGCCTCCTATTTATTGTTTCGTAAACCAAGACATGTACAGCCCTTTTTGTAAAAGGTGTACTTGTTTTCTGCACAAGGGGATGGAACGGGAAACGGAATACGCGGAACGAGCACGGGAACGGGAAACTAAAAGATGCGAACAAAACCTATCTTGAACCCTAGCCCTATCAGTAACTTTATTGCCAATTTTCTGTTTTTTTCCTATTTTCATTTTCCCGTTCCCCGTTTCCCGTTCCTCGTTCCTCGTTTTGGTAACACTCTTTACAAGGTGCAAGTTTCAGTTATGATTAATGTGTTTTTGATAGGTATCGACTGTTACAAACCGGCTAATGGAGAAACAGTTTCCATGGAAACTATTCCCACCATCACTGTTGACATGTCACTGGAACTGCTCAAAAGAAAAGTGGAATCACTGCAAAGAAAAGGTCAGTGCAATAACATGCACGAACCAATAATAAAACGTAATGAACATCACAGAGGAAGATGAGTCAATGGGAAGGGAGCAACGCCATTTTTTAATACTGTTATGACAGCAAAGAAATATGTGTCATTTACCAAGCATGAGGTGGAGAAGGCTGGGTATTGGCGAAGTTCTCCAGTCCTTTTCTTTATCTTGAATATAGTTAATAAAGTGGAATGGTTATGAGGCCCGATGGAGTCCTTTGTTATGTGTTTTAGTTAGCTTTTTTGGACCTAACCGTTCACAACGTTCAATAGCATTCCTATCATTTTGAACTTACTGACCAACAGAAACATCTCATTAAGTTATTCAGTCAAAATTTGTGACGAAAAAACAAAGGATTGTGCACGGTCAGGGAGCTTAGCCAACGTAGATTGCAGCACAGTTGTTTTCATCTTTGATGTCTGTAGCTTTCATAACCAATCTCCTCTACTATTTGTGTCTTGAACGAACAAGCTCGGTCAGTAAAGAATATATTATATGGTCAAGAGAACTTTTTCCTGCGGGGCCAATGCGGGAAATCTTAAGCGGGCAAGTTAAGCCCCTCTCGGGTAGTCAATCAGAACTTGGGATTCGCTTTGTCTTGCTTACGTGTGGAACCAACCATACAATAAGAAAGCGTATGAATGAGTTACCAAGATTGCCCATGTCTATGTCCTCAGCTTAAATTACTGAAACGTTTCATCCCTTTTGGATAGGGGACAAAGATTGGTTTAATTTTTTTTAAGAGAATTACCATTTAGGGCCAGCCAACCTTCCTCTATGTTCATAGGAAGAAATTCAAGCACTAAACCAGGCAACTCCAGGCGGTCTTATGTACAAGCCACTCATAAACTTCTTTTCTCGTTTCAGATGCCAAAAGAGCCAGGCTCACTCCGCACAACAATCACTTGCCAATTCAAGGTGTTTTAGTCATGAAAGATTCTGTAAGTATTACTTTTGCTGACGCTGTAGTTCTTACTTTTGCTTTGTGATGTTAGTAACAGGTTGCTTAAAACAATTATTCCACGAGTGCGCGTTGGATATGGGATGGGCGATAGCCAATAAGGCGCGTAGCGCCGAGTTGGCTATAATCATCTCACATCCAATAAAGCAGAAGTTTTATTAACAACGCCCACAAAATATCGAGAATTCGTCCTGACTTTATTTGTAAAAACAACCGATTTTCAGCTTGTTTTTAATTTTGAGCAGACGAGTACAGTTACCATATTTGAAGAGCATGGTATAATTAACAATTATTCCTCGAGCCCGAATGGGCTCTGAGTTTCGGCCGAATGGGTTATTGACTCAGAGGCCATGCGGGCGAGAGGAATAATTGTTTTAATAAAATCTAACTGGTTCGTCAAAAATATCGAGAATAAAAAAAATTTGGCTAGTTAAAGCTAGACTTTAATCCTTTTCTGCCGCCAAAAGCCCGCGCTTTTCACTATTAGGGGGCTATAACATATAGCCTAGTAGTAGCTCAACCAATCAGAACGCAGCATTGATAATACACCACTAGTTGGATTTTACTAATGGCTCTTATACAATGATGGCTAAGCCAATCAGAGCTCTAGAATTGCATTATCCGATGATTCAGTTTTACATAATATATATTTTCAGTCTACCAGATTACTGGAACCTCCCCAAGTCATGAAGGAGTTGGGACTCACCGAGCACAAGCTACGCTTCACGTCGTCAGTTACCTTGGAAACCACAGTACCACTTCACGTGTTTTTGGAAAAGCTGCAGTCCCAGCTTGAAAGGTGATAATATGTCAGATTAAGCGCTTCTTTTCTTTTTTTTATTTCTATTTTTGTGGACAACAGTCTTTACACAGTTTAATGTCCCTCTACGAGCACCTCATAAGCGATCAACTACCGTTAACTGCCGCCAGTAACCCCTGGTCTTATAAGGAGCGCTTCTAAACGGAGTGGGACCATATCCAAGTGAGCTTATGACAAGAATAGAACAAGGTCTTCGAAACAACAATGCTAATCAAAATACATTTTGCGTTTATTGGTTTTTAATCAAGCTTCCAAACGCACCAAACGGGTGCGTCGTAATAAATCGAATGTATTTCATGACATTTGGAACAGAAGCTTAGAGAGCCCACCCCCCGCCTCTGAGAGGGGCTCACATCAAGAGGGCCTTTTAACTGGATGTCATTGTTTGCTTACAGGTGCCCCCTCCCCTTAGGGGGGCTTATATCCTGGGGGACTTTTAATCGGATCTAACTGTTTATTCACAGGTAAATGGCCTATAACTGGGGGGTGGGGGGGCTTATAAGCGGCACTTTGCGGTATTTAGTATGTTCAAGTTTGTTTCTCAAAGCGGACACCTCTAGTGTGTGACTGAGTTGCCTTGACAGTTTAGCACTCTCCATTGTTTAAACACTCCTAACGAATAATGATGCAATTGGATAATGCAAACACTGCACAATATCCACTAATATCTGTCAGTATGGGTCAGTGCCGGATCCAGACCTTGAGATAAGGTGGGGGGGGGGGGGGTCTCCCAAAAAACTTTCTTCGGCCTTTTGGGCCTCAGTTTGGTTTAAAAATAAGCCCCCCCCCCCCCCCCCCCCCACTAGTTTTAGACCAAAAATAATAAACCCCACTGGATCCGCCACTGTGGGTGGTCACTCTTGCCCCCAGATCCAAAGTTCGTGGTTATACTTTTGGCGTGCGTACGTAGTTTTGAAGTCCATGGTAAGTTTAGAGAGTACTACAGCCAGCTGCAAAAATGTTGAGACACTCCGACAAGAAAACCACCTTTCTTGCTTCAAATCGTTGCTAGTCACAGGTCTGTGAGACATAATACTGACCTCCCTCCTTCCTTCCATTCAAAGTTGTTCCTCCAGGTTTGGAGCATGGTCTTGTATTGCGACAAAGCAACTTTGATAAGGGAAGGAGGGGGAATCACAAGGCTTTTTAAGCCAAAATACGGTACAATGTCTCAAGTACTTTGCAATTGGTTGTAGCTCCTTAAGCCTGTCCCAGGTTCCAAAATAGTGATGTGCAGAGATCGTGAAAAGTGGTGCGAAAAACGCGTGGGGGCTGGGGAGAGAGGAGCCTTCCCTAGATCACGCGCGTCTTTTTTTTCGCTCCATCTTGTTTCGCGCCACGTCTCTATTTTCTGAGAGCCTGGCACAGGTTATAGCTTCTTGAGAATCAGTTCTCTGGAAACTATCAGTATGGTACCTAACTAAAGATGTTTAGGCATTAATTAGTTGAATGCATTGGTCAGGTGCTTTACCACATCGTTAATATCCCATTCTCGATCGGCTTACAGACAAGAATATGAAACGTGCTTGGGCTAATAATGTGAGGTGCATTTTTTAAGTGTGCTTAAATATCATTCCTGTATTTGATCATCTTTTCTTCTGATTGAAGGCTTCTTCCAAACTACTCTGTTCAGCGAACAGCCGAAGGTTGTATATCTGTGGATTCAGTTCTAATCAAGGTTAGTATATTAACCAAGGTTCAGTAATCGTACATCAGTAACGATACGACACCTGCTTTAAAACAGAACCATTTTTAAAAGATAACTTTAAAATTCATAGTATAACCTGAGATTTAACAGTCTTGAAAAGATAACAGGAGCATTGTCGAAACATATTTTGCCAAATCAAACTTAACACGTATTTTTTTCATAGTCAATCATGTGTGACCACTTTCTAGTAAAGCTCACAAGCTCTTTCATAATGACGAACGTTTTGAAAAGGGTAGTCTACTGCCTTGCTAGTCGCATTAGAGATTTGATTATCTCACGTACTCGCACAATCACCTTATAACTGTAAAGTACTGACTTTTGCACATCCACAGTTTAATAATGTAATAGATGATAATCTTGAAAACCGCTAAAGACTGTCAGTAGTCTATTTGATTATTTGATCTAAGTGAATTCCAGTTAAACTCTCTTGATAGGGATTTCTTGCAGTCAGAAGACGACTATGTTGAGATCCCTCGTCTTGTCCCAGTCTCTCGTCTTAATCGTAGAATTATTTACTTTCTTTTATATTTTTTTTTTCATCTATTTATTGTATTGAAAGTAGCCCCATTTTTGTTTAGTCCATCCACTCGAACAAAGTAATGTAAATTTGTCTTTCTCCCCCCGCCACCATCAGTTCCTAGGGTATTTGCGGGTGAGAAAATTCTGTTATTTTTATAGTTGAGTTTCAATAATTTTCATTCCCGGTAGGTATCGCCCAGTGACGATGCAAACCATGGTCGTTCAAACTGCTTGGCTCTCGTGTCCTGGACACTACAGGTAATTACAGTCAAACCTGTATAAAAATATACACCAACAGCGAACCAACAAACATGTTGTTGTCTTAATACAGATTCCTTTTACACAAAATGCAGTGAAACCTCTATTTAATTAACCTCTATAATTAAACGAAGTCCTGACCTTGGTACACAAACAATAGTCTTCGCCCCAGTAATTGTACACTGGAACCTCGGTTTTACAAACCTCTATATTACGAAGTCCTTGATATAACGAACGATTTTCCTTACCCCAAAAATAGTAAAATATGTGAAAAAGAACCTCGTCACGCAAATTTTGTCAGTTCCTTGGTCCTTCGTTAAATGGAGGTTCCACTGTAAAATGTATGGAAAAAAATTTCGATATAACGAAACTTTGTGATAGCGAACATATTTGATTAGTCCCTTGACCTATCGTTATTTCAAGATTGTACTGTATGGGCACAAACATTTGAGACTACAGTGGAACCTCGATATAACGAGGGCCGGGCCAAGGGACTGGCAAAATTTGTTCGCTATAACGAGGTTTCGTTATATCGAGGTTCTTTTTCATATATTTTACTATTACTGGGATAAAGAAAATTACAGTGAAACCTCTATTAAGCGGACACCTTCGGGACCTTGCCAAGTGTCCACTTAATAGAGGTTTGTAAAAATTGCGCAATGTTTGTTAACGATTTTCATTCAGCGGTTACTCTGTACTGTGATAAAGTTCCATGTTGTTAAGGAAGCTAAGGAAGCTGTACTGTACTTTGTGCAAGACTTTAAGGTGAACTTTGATCGCGGATGCATCACAATCATACGGCCGGATATCGGTCTAATCTACAGTTTATTGAAAGCTAAATGTATTGATTTATCTTTATTAATCGACTACAGTAGGTATTTCAAGGGCGTAATCCAGCACTACTATTGTCAGTTCAGTCCAGTGTCCGCTTAATAGATTAGAGGTTGTTAATAATAAAATTAGCCAAATATAATTTATTTTAGTGTCCGCGTCCGCTTAATAGCGCTGTCCGCTGAATAGGGGTTCGTTATCAAGGGTAATATAAGACGGACCCGGCTTAGTGTCCACTAAATAGAGAGTGTCCTCTTAATTGGGGGTCCGCTTAAAAGAGGTTTCACTGTATTTTTAATACCGAGGAATTCGTTATATAGAGGTTCGTTATATCGAGGGTCCTCTGTAACTGACGCTCACTGACTTACGCCGGGTTTTTGCTCAATAAACGCTTTCATTGCAATGAAAACTTGAAGTGAAACTTCCTTGGATGGGAAAATGTTTCGACGTTGTTGTGTGAGCATGGAGCACTATTTATCGGCGAATGATCCTGCCGATGTTCTCACTTAGGGCAAAATGTTGGCTTAGGGGAGGGGTAGGTGGGCAGTTTCCCAAAAACGTATAATAATTCAAAAGTTCAACGTTTGAACTGGCCCTAACAGTTACATTGTTCCTCTTTTGGCCAGGAAGAAGAATTGGGAAGTCACGTGTTCTCTTTGCTTCATGACCGAATAGCTGTTGCTTAGGACTCAAGCTGACGGTATCTGTTGGTTTTTCCTTGAGTTGACACCACTGTAATTGGCAGAGTGGCCAGTGAATGCTGGTATCAGCAAGCTCGCAGAGGCTCTGCCAAATAACCAGTCAGGGTTAGAAGAGACCGGCCCAGCCTAGGCAAAGTGTTCGTTTCTATTGTAAGAGTTTTCTGCGAAAGAACAGTTATGAACATATAAAAAGAAACGAATATCTATTTATTAGATATGGAGGAACGCATTTCATTTTTACCAAATTAGTTTACAGGACTCATACACTTTTACCTAGGCTTTGTTCAGGAGGTGACGTCATTGGATATTCCTAGCTATCCCAAAACTATCCTTAGCTATCGCAAAGTGCAACATGGTAGAATCTTACAAGATAGTTATACAACCGAACCTCCACTAGCGGCCACCTCTCTACAACGGCCACTTCTTTTTTTCCCGGTGGACAGTCCATACATTGACCCTTGTTTAAACCTCTACAATGGCCACCTCTCTACAACGGCAAAGGCCACTAAAGCGTGTTCCCAACTCCCAAAATAACCTCTCGACAACGGCCGGTTTTTTCAGCGACTGATGAAAACGTCAAGAATGGTCATGAAATTTGATCCATATGGCGCGTTGATGATTGATCGGGGTGATCGTGTTTTGATTGTGTTCCATTTATACTGCTAGAGTATTAAGCATAAATTGTCTGCGGTACTTTTTCGTTTTGTAGCGTTAACATTTTGATTCAAAACATTACTTTCAAGTCTTTTTGGTTATTTTATCTCTCTATATATTAGTTATGATTGTATTAACATTATGGGAGACAGTAAGAATGAACTTGGCATAATAAACATGTTGTACTACTAAAAGGGAATTTGTCAAATTACACCCCTTCCTTCCCAAAACGCCCACCTCTCCACAACGGCCACTTTCTTCTTTCCCCAATGTGGCCATTGTTAACAGAAGGGCATTTTGCGTGCGCATGCGTGCAACCGCTGTACAAAGAGGGTGTGATTGCGGTAATCAAAATGGCGCGGGAAATTCAAATTGTACTTTTCATGTTCATTTTGGTGTCATTTCTCATTGTGAGTTTCACTATACAAGGAAATCGTGCCGCAGAAAAGTGCGCAGTGTGTGGCAAGACTACTGGAGAGGACGGACGGCCTGCTTCTGGTTATAGGAAAGATTTTCTATCTTGCTTCGGCATCGATGCGAACACTGACGGGAAAATATGTGGGCAGTGCAGGAAAGCCGTAACAGACCACCGAAAATCAGGGCAAAAGTTTTTTTATGTAAGTACGATAAATTTCATCATAGCAAACCATCATAGCAACAATTTGGGCAAGCAAATTCCTTTTTGGAGAGCTTATAATACCTTCAAATGATGAAAACGTTTTCCGAACCGTGTCAGCATTTGCTGGTATCATCAAGTGTTGTAACATTATGTACAGGCAAATCAACTTACCACCAGGCCAAGTTAACCTTGACGTCAGTGAAGCTATAGCCACAAGGAGCGACCAGTTCTCCTTAATGATCACAGAAGACATTGGCATATTTTCAACTGAATTTCTACAAAGTAAAACGCAGGAAATTGTTCAGATATCAGAGGACACATGTACAATATTAATTGTTCCACCTGACAAGTCCATACTTATTTGCTTTGACCATAGAGAGAGAATAATGGCTTTATTTGAGAGTCATAAACACCAAGGATATGGTGGTCTGATTGCTGTAGGGTGTTATGATGATATCAGAGGATTTATTATGTATATTGAAAACATGGTTGCTTGGGACTGGCAGCTTTCAGGGGGAATGCTCGATTTTGTAACCAAAACCACATTTGGACATTTTGTGAATAAAATACCCTCCAGCAATGTACGATGAAAGAAACTACAAGTTACCACACCCAGCAACGTTTGTGAGTTTTAATTATTGTGCCCAGTTATCGTTGAGGTACTCCAGGATACATTAAGCATCAGTAAACGCTGGGGAGAAAGGCTGTATTTGGAGATAACTTAATCCAGAAACCCGTGAAACAGTGATTTTTGGTGGAAAACACAAAAATCAACTACGTTTCGCTTAAAATAAAAAATTTCGATCACATCCGTATGTACTAAAAAATGTATCACATGTAGCTATTCACTTGTTGCAGTGCTTTGACGGCTTAACTTCTTCTACAGTTTCAAAGAAAGGCTTGACATTCAAGCTCGTAGCAACACTTCGTCGCCATATTGTCCTTGTTGAATGTTCCACACAGAAAATATCCAAGCTAATAAACGGCATCCACAGCAAATAAGTACGGACGTCAAAGAACATTTCAAGCGAAAAACAATTGAAATTGCCCATATTCCCGGAGAGAAATTTAAACGCGAGTTGGGAAAAAAGTGTAAACAAAGCACACTTCAGCGCCAAATCTGCACACGGAAGCCCACGGTGACGCATGCGCACACAGAATGCCCTACTGTTGTCATTGTAGAGAGGTTTGGCTGTAGAAAAACTGTAGTAAAACATTGCATTTCAAAATCACTCTCATGCATAGGTTTTTCAAATCTTGTCAAGGTAAAGACAACAGTCTAAACTATTAACACACGAAAGGATTTTCACAGATTATTGCTGGAGTTCGAGAAAATTCCCAATTTGTATATTTCATTTCATCGTAACGCTGTTGCTATGGAAGCGGCGATGTCAACAAAACATACTCTAAAATGAAGTTCAATGTTGAATTTGTTGTTTCACTTTGTGGCTTTTTTTACATGCACTATAGCCAAATTTATTGAGACCGTGAAGAATGGGTGCGAGAGTCCTTAAGTGGGAGTCCAAAAGGGCCTCTGTCCAAGCGACTATAAGTGAAGCTGTCCGTTGGGGTTAAAACAATACAAACAATTTCTCGATAGCCGATCCATTTTATTGCAAATATTTGTGTAAGCAATTTGCGCCAAACCTCGTCAGACAAAATTATAAGTCTCTTCAAAATGTAGTAAAAACGCCTTTTTTGTTAACTGTTGACTGTCACTACAACAAGCATCCAGCTGCAGATCACAATCTTCAGTGTGAAAGCACTTTAGCTACCAAAAAGAAAACTAAACTTAAGAAGCCTCTGAAATGTAAGCTAAAGAAAAGAGCTCTCTGGTGATGTTTTAACTGATTATTTTCTAACGAGCAAAGCTATCTTGAAATTAAATATTAGCCGAACCTCCACTATAGCCACCTCTCTACAAAGGCGACTTTGTAATTTGATTCGTATGGCCCGTCGATGAACGAAGAACTCGTCCAACCTTAACAAGTCACCAAATTGCTTAGCAAAAATACGTGACATCTCGCTGTAGCAGACAACCCTTGACAGCTATATCTCACTTAAAAGGAAAGAAATTTCTGCAGTTCTGAAAGCGAACGTTGTATAAACTGATGCAGTAATCGACATTTTGGTCTTCGGAACATTACTTTTCTATATCTATTTTAACCCATTGACACGCGGTACTTTTTACGTTTTCGAGTGCTTTTCTACATACAAACAGTCGATATGATTTGGTGACTGTATTTGGGGTTACCATGGAAGGTGGTGCTGTTCTGAAGCAATGAAGGCTCGAGTTGTCTGGAAACGTCATTCTGACGGAGTCATTTTCCTTCGTTGAGATATGATAACAGCTGGAGTTTGGGTTGTATGCCATTTTTGGTAAGTTTACAGCCATTTTTCATCTTTAGTAGCTGCCTGATGAGCATCATTAAGCAAGACGGTAGCTAAGAGTCCACTTTCTCGAAGAAGCAATAATAAATGTTTTGAATGCAACTGAGCAGGTGTAACAATAAGTAAGTAATAGCAACTAGTTTTAGCTGCTGCAATTTTTTTACCAGCAACTTAGCATTCAACTTGAGTATAACAGTGTCCCCCCATAAACAGCAGCTAGGCAAATATTGCAACATAAAAGACTACAATAGGTTGCTACAAGTTAAATTAAAGTGAGATATATATAAGAAAACGTCTTTAGTACAACCTTCTCTAAGCAAAGCACCCAAGTATAAGTGGTCGAAAAATCCAATGGCCAAAATAAACTCTACCAAAGTTAAGTCAGTATAAAGGACTGCCGAAGCAAAAGATACAGGTTTGTCATAGAAACGATCAAATGATCTGGTAGAAGACCAGCCTGCTGTCTTTAAGATCTCATCCATTGGCACACATGCTGATTAGGCTCTAGAGGTGGCAGCAGACCTGGCGCTGTCGTTTGAATGATGCAGTGTCAATACCAGCAAAGGACAAGAGATAGCTCTGTGTGGCTTGGTGAAGGTAATAAATAACTTCTTTTCTGTTCCTCTGAGGGGTTGTGTCCGCTTGGTACTCCTTCAGGCATGTAAAGGCACAAGGGGATTTGTCATCAGGGTATGCTTGCAGGATAACTGGTGGTGGATTATAGCCAGGGCTACTCTGTTTGATGTGAGCAGGCAATGCACACTCAATACTTGTAAAGGGAATCCTTCATAAAAGCAATGTTAAGCATGTGGAGAGTTTGGCCTCTCTGTGCTGAGACTAGGGCAACTGACAAGGCTACTTTCAAAGTTAGGGACTTGAGATCTAAGTTTTCTGTAGGGCCCAATTCTGAAAGGTATGACAAAACTGGCTGTACAACCCAAGTGGTCTGATACCAACGGGCTGGTGGTGTTTGCTTATAGATCCCTTTCATGAACCTTAATATGATCGGGTGGCTGCCTATAGGAGTCCTGTCTGTTGATATAGTGATTGCAGAAGTGGCACCTCTGGCTGTGTGAAGTGTCCCCGCTCGTGCAGCTCAACTAGAAAATTTAACACGGTTGTCACAGATGGGTTGTAGGGATTCTCCTGTTGTTCACCACAAACCGTAAGCCATCTCCTTAGCTATGGATGGTACTGTTTCTGTGTTGCAACTGACCATCAGTGAAAAATAATTTCTATAGGAAACCCTGCCTGAGACTCTGCAAGCCATCAGTCGAAGTCGTTTCCGTAAGGAGTGCAGTTCACCGCTGTGAGGGTGTGTTAGTAGATTGTTGGATTGAGGGAGACGAAAAGGTTTGTTTATCAGAAGATGCAAGAGGGTTGTAAACCACAGTTGTGTTTGCCAAATGGGAACCAAGATCACACCTGTTGCTTAGTTGAATTCTATTTTCTACAGGCACAATGCAATGACACTGAAAGGTAGAAAACAGTAAAGATATAAATTGGCCCAATCATATGGAAAGCATTCACGCTTTGCACCAGGGTCAGGCTTTCATTAAACATAGTCTTGGACCTTATGATTCGACCCAGATGCAAACAAGTCATTTTGGAAAGGCCCCCGCTTACTGCTAACATCTTCAAATACTCTCATGTTAAAGGGCCATTCAGTGGAGCCATCAAAATTCCTCGACCCACCGTCTGCAACCTTGTTGCTTGTGCCTGGGAGGTGGCATGCACTGAGCCAAATATTTCTGCCACAGCTCCACTGCCAAAGCTGTAAAGCCATTTCATTACAAACAGTTGATTTGATGCCCCCATGGCATTAATATATGCTACTGTGGTAGTATTGTCAGACTCTACCCTGATATGTTTAACTCTTAGATCCCTGCACAAGGACTCCAGGCCAAACAACACCGCTTTCATCTCCAAGAAATTAATATTGGAAGATTTTTCGCCGAGGCCCCAAAGCCCTCCACTTCGCCTTGTTGGGGCCTCAAACGAAATAAATGACCCTAAATGTAATAAAGGTCCTAAGTGTAATACCTTTTGGCCCTAAATGTAATAAAGGGTCTAATTATATGTGTAATAGGTTTTAGCCCTAAATATAATGAAAGTGTTAACAGTATACATGTATGTAGTATAACAGCCCCAAACTTGATAAAGTCCCTGACTGAAACATGCGACAGTCTGATGCGATATTAATGTTATAGCCAGCTGGCGATTCACTTTCGTCGCCCTATTGTAGTCTTCATAGGTATTCATTAACTTAGAAAGCGGCTAGAGCGCTCAAGAAGTAGGAGAAACACTTGTAAATTAACTACGTCTCGATCGTGTTTCCTACTACATCCCTACATCGTGAAACGCGAGTTATAAACAAATGGAATGTAAACAAAAGTTTTCAAAATACAGTAGTAATTTAGTAACTGAAGGAAGTATTTTTAATGTTCATTAGAAACAATCGTAGTAAATTAACTACTTTTGGTTATGGGGTTTTTTAATGTTGTGCCAAAAAAATAAATGTTTTTTTTATCATTTTCCAAAAGAGTATGTCGGTTGGCCCAAACAGAATGCTGTGAACACGAAGTTATATATAAACAGCAAGATATTAAGGGCAGTATATCTTTATAGTTTTTCTGACTTCCCGATTTTGATTTTAATGTCTACTAGGAGTACTTCTTGAAGTGAATTTTTATGCCAACGTTTTTTTCCAGGATTTCACCACATGAATGAAATGCCATTTTCAAATAACAGCTGGCTTTCCTGTTTTTCTAGCGAGTATATAAGGAACTCTACTTTGAAGACCCAAAATTTTTTTTTAGAGCTAACAGTTAGGGAAAAAATCAAAACATCAACACCACGCGAGTTTCTCCCCTCTGGAAGGCACTTTAAATTGACCCAGGGCTGAGGGTGCAATTAAATTTGTTTAGAAACGCAGTTTTCAGTTGCTCCCTTACCTGTGACGTAACAAGTGTCTAGACAAATTAAGTCTAGACATGCCAGAATCTAGAAACTTTTATCCGATGGTCGTGTTTACGTGTTGAATGCTTTCTTGATTGAGTTTGCTTCAAAATGAAGAGATCATTGCTCCTTGTTTTAAGTCTTGTTAGTTTCTTTCTTTTAGTCAGTCCTGTATTGGCCGTAAGAAAAGTGGAAGGACGAGGAAATAGAAACCCCTCTGGAATTTCAGATGATATTTATGATGCCTTGCTTTTACTTGTCAAAGGTGACTCACTTCCACCAGTTAAAAGAGAGGAATAGAGCTCAAAAGTCTGCTGCTATACGCCTCTGGAGATCTAGAGGCCAACTGAGTATCCCAGAAGAAAACAGCAAAGAGGTTCTTTTCTATAAATATCTTCGAGTATTAAGGAGCTCTGAAGATAATCGCGTTGTTGCTGACGAGTTCCATCGCACAAAGGGATCTGGAGCTAGAAAGATTGTTTGCTCTTTGAAAGAAAATTTTGTTGGTCTTAGTAAAAACCGTGTACAGGACATTTTGAACAGGGACAAACTGCATTACCTCAGAGATGCCAGATTTCTAAACAAAGCAATCCTTAAGCTGATCCGAGCGCGAGATGTGCAAGTTAGACATCAAGTGGATCGAATGGATCTTGGAAAGCGTAGAAGGGTTGAATTTAAAGGAATTGTTTATCGATATGTACTGTCCATTATGGATTTTTGTAGTCGGTTCATTTGGCTTAGACCTCTTTCAAGTAAAAATAGCAAAGCGGTTAATAATATAATAATAATAATAATATAATTCATTTATATAGCGCTATTAATACTAATTATTCATAGTGCTTTACAATTTTAAACCTTATACTAACTATGAAATAGTTTTTACAATTTCATCCTACTATTCTAATTGCTACAATAATATATAATTA